>NC_055973.1:6345174-6497674 GCF_018492685.1 Alosa sapidissima
AACATTGCCTTCTTTAGGCGGCTCATCCTCCTAGGCACACAAACAAAGCCCAGAGACTCAAGGTGTCAATGAGATTAACTTCATTTTTTAACACTGTCAGTAGCACAACAGCACCTTCTGTTCTATGTAACATAAATGCACAGCTAATTGTATGCGACACAAACCTAAGTGACACAATTTTATGTCAAAACATACTTATTTGCTATTGTGGGCTCCGTTCGGCCTACAGCTTCACTGCTTCGAAAAAAGCTTCAAAGCTTCGCTGTTTGCATGTGGGGTAATGCACTTCTAAACGGGACTGATCAGATTGATGCATGTTGGCCCCAATGAGCTTTAATCTTGATATTCCGCCATACATACTAGCCCAGGGGTTTTCAAACTTCAAACTGGGCCCTCCTAAGTGGGTCAGCTGAACTTGGACCCCCCTCCCCCTTACAGCAATAGATAGATAGGCCTAGGTAGATAGATAGATTATAGACCTATATTAATATGGCAATCATAGCTACTAGGCTAGGCTGTTGTTATTATTATTATTATTAGGCCATATAGGTTATTATTAATATTATTATTGTTGTTATTATTATTGGTTATGGTTATAATATTAGTAGCCTAGGCTATAGTAGGCTATTAGATAATTTTATATTATTATTGTTGTTGTTGTCGTTGTAAGGCTCCATAGGTTATTATCATTATAATAATTATTATTACTAGGCCTATCCTATTATACTAGCCTACATAAACTTGCAAAACCAGCGTTTTGGGGTTAATTCTCTAACTATTTCCAGTAAACGGCTTGCATGAAGTGCTTTTTCCACACACAGAGCGTTATCACTAACCTCGATCAGCTCCGTAACATGAGTGGCGGGGAAGTATCCCTGCTGACCAGTCTGCAGCCGTCCGTACCACCTCGACTCCTCATGCTTGAAGAGAACTTGAATGACATCACCCTGGGTGAGTTCGAGCTCGTCTGGCCAGTGGGGTTTGTAGCTGTGTTTTACTACCATCTACAGGACAAAGTATGAAGTACATGTTAATAATAAGTAATACACAACAGTAGTTTTTCCAAGATGGATCAAATGTGGATCTGCAGTAAGGAGACGTGATTATTGCCGATTCATTCACAGCAACCGTTCATTCAGACGCCTAAGCCGTTACTAGGCTCAGTAAAGCGGATTAGGCCAGTCGTTAAAAATCACAAGGATTACCTAACCGAAAGTTGAGAGAGTGCAAATCTTTTGCTGGCCTAAATCACCAGGCCATTTCACAGAAGAAATCCCAATGTCATGATTTAGCCTACAGTTGTCACTTATAAACCCTCTAAGTTAGGCCTTACTTATTAGGCTACTTATTTGATTAATTTAATCAAATCCAAAATTGGTCTAACCAAGGTCAATCTTGAGGCCTTTTTTTTTAGGTAATTGCTGTATTTGTCCAAACAGTTTTAATTTAATATATGCATTAGATTTTGACATCCAAAGCAACTTAAAAGAAAAACAACATGTTAAGCCATAAGAGGGCATTTCATCTGATTGTCAGTTAAACATATCTGCCATACATCCTGCAACCTGAACTTGCCTTCTCGGGGGCCTCTTGCCGGTACCGATGCCTGCCACGGCTCACTGGTGTGTGTGATGCATGGGCAGCATGCATGAGAAAAACAGCAGATTCACACACAGAGAAGACATAATGATTAGCAGTGGTTCACGGCAAGGTGTTAACCATATGACATATCAATCTATTGCACTACCAACAAGGCCTCTGCACTGATGCTCTCAAGTCAAATAGATAATTACCTGCTCTCAAGTCAAATTAATAATTACCGGTTAAAATGTTTATTGCTGCATCTAAAACTATCACACACACCATGGAGTAGCTGTAGAGACCACATTGTGGCCTCAACTTTCCTCTCTCTTAAGTTTCTTAAAGACACCGTTCAAATTAAGATACACATCTTAATGCATCAGTCATTTGCTTACATTGTTCTCCAGTGTTTGCAGTGATCGCCATGACTCACCTTGAGGAGAGAAGACGGTGGTGAACACCTCAAAGTGCTCATTGCTCTGCATGTAGATGTTCTGCTGCATGTTGCAAGCATCAGCGGTGCTATGGCACTGGCACGGCCGCACTCTCAGCCTCCACTTTAAATAAACTCGCCCGGCTAATCCGCCAGCACCTTTATTTAGGCACTGTGCATCAGCAAATGCTGAGAAAGCTCTTGTTGTGACAAGGTTATTTTTTCGCTTTACCACAGTGCCAAGAGAGATGCCAGTGCAATGCGTGGAGTTTTGGTAGCTGAGGGGAAGAGTTTGGCAAGACATGAATGCTGAAAGATGCACTGTGGAACGTGCCAAAATTGTGCCAAAATTTGTGTATCTCCAGTTTTACCCCAGGGTAGCTAAGCAACATTGATTTTTTGTTTTGTTTTTATATCAATATGGCACAGTTTATGCTTATAGACTTTTTGCATTTCTGGTCAGCTTTGCCACTAGATCACATTCAGCTTAAGCTTAATTCAGGATAGTTCCATCAGTAAAATAGCATAGCGTTCCCATAGATACAGCCTTTAAATATATGATATGCAATATGAAGCAAAACACATTCATCACAGCACACAAACTCCATAATAATATGGATGAGATATTCTCATCTCCTCAGGGATTAACTCATCGCTATTGATTGATGGTGTCCCATTTTCGTGTCCTTTGAGGTGGAATAAGACTGATTTTTTTTTTTTTTTGGGGGGGGGGGGGTGAGGGTGTTGATCCCTTGGGCTTCATTCTTACAACATGCAACAGATGGAGATAGACCCCCGCCCCTCGGCGCACCCCTCACCCTGCATGCCCCTAAGTCTCGGCTTTACTTAAGGTCTGTGTCACCAGTCATATATCATCCATCAAGTGGGGCTCGTGAGATTGGGCAGCTAGGAGCTACTCATGCAAAAATCTGCACCTCAGTAGCACCATCATTAACGTGGTGCAGGCATGCACAACATGAGAATAGAGGGCCCAACATATAGCAAATGAAAACTGGGACCAACTAGTCTTCAGTTAAGCTTTGATTGTTTTTTCTTTAAAAAATGTGTTGATCAAGTATGTTATATCTTCTCAGAAAATAGCTACAGACAAGAGTTCATTGGTTTTGATCTTAATTTTGTTTTTCTTTTTGTTTAATATTTTTTGTGCAGTTAAGTCGACTGAAAACTGTGGGATTGATATTGTGTTATGACAAAGATATTAGATTAAGCCATATCTTCATGCAGTGTTAGAAAACCCTTAGCATTGAATTTGACCTGATATTCGGGCCGTCTGTTGTCACATTTAGCTCTGGTTTTTGGACATGCCTTGTTGGCAGCCCCAGCGCTTCTTCTCCAGAAACCCTGCAAAGGTGATGGCATCAGGGAGGGCAAAGTGGGCAAGAGAGGCTGTGCCCTGCATATGTAACTCAATGTTGTGGGTCTTGGAAGGCACACTAATGCAGACTGACAGGCCATTAACTTCAACAACAACCTTGGTCACAGCCATAGCTCATGGTGGGGTTGTACTCCCTTACTGATCTCATCAAATGTGTGTACTATTGGGGAAGGGGAATTCTATCTATAAATGGGGATGGAACATCTACCAACCACTGACACATACATGGTCACCAGCCACTCAATAGTAAATTATGATTTTGAGTCTGAAATCTACCAGCTACTTTCATATTTTACCAGCATTTGGCTAGTGCTCATTTCTATCACTGACAATATCCCATTTGCATAAAAAATGAATCTGACAACAAATGAGTTAATAAAACGCAAGTGCTGGCTGCAGCCCTTTGCACTCTTATGATCAGTTAATAAACTATATTTCTTTTAACATGTAACGCGTGTAGGATTTTATGGACACAGTGATGCATGGTTACATGCACTGTATTTGCACAACTCTTTTCTCCAAAGTGCTATATGATGCTAACCACATCAGAGCCATATTCACTATTATGGCTGGATGTTTGGATGGAAAGTCCACTTAAGCAGTTCAGTGTGCTGATACATTCTTAGTACAAAGCCTCTCTTTACATAATGAGAGTCCTAGGCTAATCTGTACACCAGATTAAGACAGATAAATTTCTAGGAAGACGCAGGCTGCACTTAACAGTAATCTATTCTTGCTCAGCTGGAATGGCTTGGCATTAGGTGGGGTTGTTTTTTTGTTTTTTTTTTTCAAAAATGTTCTGCAGCGAAACAAAAGTTGTCATATGAAATCTATTGTTGATCCTGTAGCCTACTGACAGGCCATTTTTTTGCAAAGACTGATAATGAAGAAAGGTCAAAATGTTTGCAAATACATAAGAAAAGATCTAATTGTTTTGTTGCATATGCAGAATGGTTAACTTAGCCTACTCATACGTGGCCATAGGGGCCGCATGGAATGACACTATTATTCTAATTTGCATGCAATTTCAAACAGTTGTCTGGTTGCTGGGAACTCGCTTTCATTGGAAATTATTGTTTTACTCATGACACACAAAAACTGACACAGGTCACTTCCTCTCAAAAGAACTCTCATAGGAGAGCACATCAAAATGTGCAAAACATTCCTCCTTTTACAGTTATTGTGTTTCAGTCAACAGAAAAGAAACTAGCCCTTTTTGTCCAAATATACACAGAAGAGATGTTAAATTCCTAGTGCTATTAGGTAGGTGATTTCCCACAGCGATCAATCAACAACCAAGCTTATTTAGTCAAAAACAAAAATCACTTACAAAGCAACCTTTGAGGACAAAAACACGATTGGTGATTAAATGATTAATGCAATATTGAGGTGGTCTGTGCATTTTCCCCATTCATTTGATCACAAACAATGTAGAAATCACTGAGAATCATTGAAAAGAGCATAAACGTACATTACTTTTAATAATTATGCAATAGTTCACTATGTGGAACATAATAGTTATGAAAACAAGCAGATAAACAGTGACTTGATCTAATTATCCAAAAAATACATTGTTTGACCCACAGAGATTCATGACAGAGCCATTTCCCAGACCACATTTCCAACTCATCAGTAATTTCTACAAATAAAGAAATTAATGGTCACATGAAATTGTCCACATCCATCTTACTACAAATCCCACCAAGAAAGCGACATGTCAAACGCACACGAGGAACTTATTCGGGGCTGTGCTACTTATCACGTGGTAAAGGCACATGGGGAGCGGGCCATGGCAGCAAGGAGGGAGGCGTTCATTCTCAGCGTTTGCCTGGTTTAGACCGTGAATTCTGAGGCTTGCCTTTGCCTCTCCCTTTCCCCTTTCCAGAGAAGCCACCCTTTCCAGAAGAACCACCCTTTCCAGAAAAGCCCCCCCTTCCAGAAGAGCCACCCTTTCCAGAAAAGCCCCCCCTTCCAGAAGAGCCACCCTTTCCAGAAAAGCCCCCCCTTCCTTTGCCCGGCATGTTGCCCCTTCGACCCTTCTTTCCAGGTCCTTTCCTCGCATTTGACGCCGATTCCCTATCCTCCTCCCTCATCTGTTTGTTTACAGCTCTGGTCATGTCAATGCGGGGCTTTTTGCTGTCCAACACTTTCAATATATCCAGCTGGTTTTGCCTTTCGTTGGAAAAGTCGCCAATGAGAGGCTGGAATTTCCTCTTTTTCCCGGTGTTTTTGGGCGCTTTCTCCTTTGGTAAGCGCTCCTGAAATTTACCAACAGAAGCCGTGGATACCTTGGCGACATTAAGAGCTTGAGAAAGTTCAGCTTTTGACTGTTGAGCGGTGGGAACGAGTCCCCCTCCCGGCGTGGGTAACTTTTGGGCCCTGGCAATGTTCTTCAAACGATTGAACTCATTCTTTGCTACTCTCTCAGTCTTTGCCTTGTTGCGTTTAGCGAACTGATCCTCGTTTGGGTCTGCATTCTCGGGAACTTCGATGACCCACTCTTTAGTGTCATCTTTGGCACGTTTGTAGCCCCAGCGTCTTCTCCATTCCTTGTGTTCCTCGTCCCATACCAAGTTCGTTTTCTTCTTCTTTTGAATTCCTTTCAACTTCGCAAACTGTTCCCATTTTGTTGGCGGTTTGGGTTTCGGTGGAGGCTTCTCCCTCGGTAAAGCAGTGGTTGGTTCTGGAAGTTTAACGACAATAACATCTTCAACTCTTTCTGTAGGATGTTTCCAGATCTCGTTGATGATGAGCTGTGTGTTGTCCCGAGCGAGGGAGCGGAGGAAGTCTTCCTTATTCGTGGTTTTGAACTCGCGCTCATCTACACGATTTTTGTCAGATGCCAGAAGATTCCCCAAGTCAAACTCAAGATCCAATTCTTTCTGAACGGTAATGCTTTTGAGTCGTTCAGCTTCATCTTTCTCTGCTTGAGCAAGCACGTCTTCTATGCTGCAGGCAGCCATTTTGTGCTCTGACTAGTCCACACGTGTTTTGGTGAATACGTAAAAGGTTATTTCAATCACTTCCGGGTCTTAAACGTACAACATAAGTATTTTTGTCCACTAGATGGTTCCCTTGTGTAACTATTTACAGAGCCTTGCGATGCTCTGACTATATAGTGGAGATTAATTGAAACAGTAGCTGTTTCTAGTTTATTATGTATACAAATCTTCTTTCATTGGCTCCAAACTAATTTCCATTTGAATTTTTAGTTTAGTTTAGTTTACTCATTTGAGATTAGGCCTACTGATGCACCAACTAATAAATGCTGGCCATAATAACATCTTGCAAACTAGTCTTTGATCAGTGATCGAGTTTGTATGATTGGAACCCTGAATTCTCCTTCTGTCATCTGCGTACCTACTCTAAGGGAACTTGCACTGGTTCAATGCTGGGTATTCTCATTAAATCCATCCATAGCACACAGGTAAATTCTGTCTGTTAGACACAAGTGGCTTCGAGGAGACACTATATCCATCTCCAGCCAAGGCTGGAAATGATGTGTGGGGTTTGGACTATAAAGTAGGCTCAAGCCACTGAAGTTCTCACGCCTGCCTTCAAACCTTGGGCTACACATACGAGAGCAAATCTCCCTCTCTTTGTGTCATTCTTCCCGTCTTTCTTTTTCTTTTTTCCCTCTCTCATGATGAGCACCCCCCCCCCCCCCCCCCCCCCCCCACACACACACACCCACACCCACACCCCTGATATTTCTGCCCCAGAGGGCAACAGAACTCCGAATACAATCCCCATTCTCAGCTCATTAGATGACGATGACACCTCCTCCTTTTGCACAATGTGGCACTCCTCTCTGTATACTTCAAAGGTAATCAAGTCTGAGCGATAATCAGATTGACAGTAAATTAGGGGGTTATTTAGGACAAGAATAGACTCTTCTTGCAGTGATATTGAAAGCCCCTTCAAATCAAATCATTTAAGCCTGATGCCAAATGCAATGCTGTGTGGAGTGAGTGGATTACACTGGACAGTTTTTTTTAGACTTTGTCTTTGAGTTTCTGAACAATAGCCTATATGTAATTATGTTAATAATGTAATGCAGACTATGTATGCACAATGATGTGGTCATGGTCAATTGAGAAAAAACACTACAACCCTCATAAACACATAAAAGTAGATCAAAAATGATAAATGATCAAAAGAAACAAACAATCTTTGGCACATTCTGTAAGTCCCTTGGCTTTGCAACAGTCAGATATCTGCTAATGTGTTATGTAAAATCATGGGAGTATGTATTTGCAGAAATATCAAGAGACCGGCTTGCAAAATCCAAAGAGAAAGTTGAGGTAGATTTACTATATAACATATCTGTCACCTGCAAAATAAAAAATGGATACTTTTCAAATATTGAAATAACGAGAATTATGTTATCCACTAGAATTATACCATTATTCAATTTTGATGGCATCCAATTAGGTATGTTTATGCTTATGCTCATGATTAAAAACAGTCATCAGACAATGCACACCTATGTTATCTAACATGAATTTCAGTATAAAAATGGCCATTATTTTCATTATTTATTTATTTTGCCCTACTAATTATATTTGACATTAGCTTCTTCCTGTGAATGTGAAGCAAAGCTGCTGACAGCTATGGAAATGAGCGCTGTTGTTGCGGGAATGACGTGATCGAGGCCCCTGCAGGTAGGCTAACGCACACAACAGTGCGAATGCTAATGAGACGTGAGCCCATTGCACTGACACCCGTCTGGCACACCACTCGATCACTTTTTTAAGGTGGGGGATGACAGAGAGTACAAATAGTGAGCTTTCAATTGGCGTTTCTGCATCATTGCCGTCACTGGAGTGGTGTGGCGTTTGCAGGTGCCCCAAGAGCCAGATATTGTTTGATGCCTACAGTGACTTCTATGATAGAAGAGTGGTGGTGTACTTTAATCACTGAGTCACTGTGCTTTTGGGGCATAGGCAATAGAGAGAATTCTGTGTGTCATTTTTTTTCTGTCAAACAGAGAGTAAGCCTAGTCATCATGCACACCAGAGATTAAACATCCTTAGTCAGATCCGTCAGATGTGAGACCAAGGACGGGGTCGTGTTTATTACTGAGAAAGTGGTGCTATTTACCGATGAGCCAGTGCAGCGATGAACCTACCTAAAAGGTTATACTGCCAGGATATGGCTGCTGGGACAGTCTTCCACGGTCTCTCGTGTAACACCCTTTGACTGGTGGCATCTTAAATGAGCAGAGTCCACAGTGATCTGTGATTCACGAGAGGGGGTGGTGGCGACAGTGGTGGTGATTAAACTGTGGACTTAAAGTGTTCCAAAATTATCCATGCTCTGTTTGAGAAGGGGGGAAAAAAAACACATCGCAACTGACCTGTTATGACCTATGGAGATAACAACGAGACTGGAGAGGACATAAAGCCTGGATGAAATTATTTCATCACCTCATCTTGCACTAAATTAAACTGACCATCTGTTGACAGAAGCTCAGTTGGTTGTGAGCTTGTATTTTTAGTCTCTTGTTATGTAAATGTATGAAGAATTCGCTCTGAAGTGTGTTAAAACCAAAATGTGGTTGTAACATTTTAGTGTTATTGTTACCAGGGCCGTGCAGAGACCTTTTGAGGGGCAAGGGCTCAAATTCAAAAAAGGGCACATGAAACAAGATTTGTTAACAATATGTCATCTTTATTTTAAAAACTGAATTACCCTTGTTCAAACAAAATGTTGAGGAGAGTTGAGCTTTGGAGAAGTACAATTTTTTCGCCTTCTTAACTTAATTTAGGATCTCAGGAATGATACTAACATGTGTATGAGAACTTCTAGTTTAATTTGATACCCTGGTCACCATCCAAGCCTTAGAATTTATCTCAATACAGATAGGCCTACACCAGATTAATCTCAATAGCAGAGTAAGCACGACAAATGCGTTCATTTTATTTGTAACGCTAACACCTTCATTTTGACAGCCCTAAAACGACAACAAAAACAACTTTTTTTCATTACATTTGTTCGTGGACGACTAGCATACCTGTCAACACTCCCGTTTTTCCCGGGTTTCTCACGTATTTCAAGGTCATCTCCCAGCACCCTCCCGTTTTGTTATTTCTCCCGGAAAACTCCCGTAATTTGCATGGCCATCAAACTTCATTTTAAAATCATTGATCCATTCAGGTTGCCAGATTGTGTATGAAATACACCCTACACATACACGATCACCTAGTTTCAATTTCAACCGTTTTGTCATAGGCTAAAACCTGGCAACCCAAAACCCAAATAAGGAACCGGGTGCCGACTGCGCAGCCTGAGCAAAGAGTATAAGTTACTTCTATACTCTTTGGCCTGAGTCTCGTCGTAAGCAAGCGGGCTAGTTGAATAGCCTACTCCAGAACAAGCTGTTGTGAAATTGTTGGGAATTTAATTGATTAACACATCACATAAACTGTTATTGAGTGCTGCTGATACACTGAACTTGTGCCCTCGGTACCAAATCTGACAGCAAGCAGCTTTGGAAGTAGGCTGCAGGCAGGCAGCTGGTGGATACATAAGTGGCATGCGTAAGGTAATGGTAAGGTAAAAGCAACGACCGAAATGCAGTGTTGAAACACGTGTATGAAACGTATTAAATATGCAAACACAGATCCGGTATAAACACTGAACCCCCCCCGAAAAAAAATCTCCCGTTTTTGGAAAGCAATGTTGACAGGTATGACGACTAGGGATATCTGGCCGAGTTGGACCACAATTAAATACTGGTCTAAGGGAAGATGAAGTAGGGAGCCTATTTCATAACAGCCTACCTGCCTGCCTATAATGCCTCGAGGAGTTCCTTGCGTAAACTAGCCTACTGCCAGAGACAGAGTACCCTGGAAATCCAGAGTTCTCGCGAAAGCACAATTGAATTGTCTTTGCGAGACACTCTGTCAATGTCAATGAGTTATAATGCTCGTTACTTTTACCCCTTGCATTGCGAGGAACCAATCACATCGGTGACCCCACATGCCCATGTGGCCTAACAGGTTACAAAATAACAGCGTATGCATGATTCAATATAACTATGCATGCTTTCCCTTTGCAATTTCAAAAGGTTTCGGTTAGCTGCATAGATGCTATAGCTGGTAGGCCTACAGAAAAGAAACTGAGTGGTAGCCACTTTCACCGTCAATTCAGTTTAAAATGAAGCTTGTTGAAACTTTTGCTGGCAAACATATACTACTTCAAAACGACACTAAAAAAACAAGATAAATGTTACAGTTTATTTTTCAACATTAGCTAAATGATTTGGGAAACAGACTGTCTGTAGTGATCTTACCCTGCTTTTCATCCGTCTCTTAAAACAACAACAATACCATGCGCATCTTGCAGGCAGGCAAATGTGAAAGGTCACGTTGACAGCCTATGACGTCACCTACCGGCAGCAGGTAGACGAGGCTACCAACTTTACTTCTATAGTATTCCTTTTTTAAAAATAAGTATTATGTGAATAATTGATTGGCACTTTGGACATTCATTGGCAAAGGGCAGGTGCTCAGGCACCCCCCCCCCCCTGCATGTGCCTGATTGTTACTTTGACTCTAGCTCAAGAGTCAAAGTAAGAAAGGAGATTAACAATCCTCCCCTCCAGATGGTTTGATTGTGTGGCTTTCTTCCATAAAAAAGATCAACATGCATCTCTGCATTTTCTATAAAAGACTAATTACATCTGAGTAGCACACCTCGAAGTGCATGCAGTTGTGCACACATCTTTTCATCTCTTGTTTTGGTCTTGAGGAAAGAGCATCTGGATCGTCCCAAGTGAACTGTTCTGGCACTGAACTCTGTTGCTGATGGTAGAGTAGTGGTAGCCAGCTATTTTTTCTATCTCTCTTTCTCTCTTTCTCTCTCTTCTGCTGAATCTGGCCAGCTTCCTAGAAAAGGCCCAGCATGAAACAGAGAGTCCTTGAGATGCCATTCCAGGTTGTGTGTTTGTGTGTGTGTGTGTGTGTGTGTTTGTACTTGTGTACTTTTTAGTGTGCATCTGTGTGCGCATGTGTCATACTGCCTATGCAGCTTCAGCCGCATGCTGCGGACTGGAAGGAGGACAGAGAAGCTTCAGATCTTCATGCACTAGCGGAGGCCATCGCTTGGCGTTTACCACCACGGCTCCCACCTCATGACATCACACACACTGAGGCGAGTACCCTTTCGTTGGCGTGGCGGGGACTGCCGCGCGCGTTAGATACGCTTTCACGTCTCCGTCGGTTCATAAAACGAGCGATTCTGTCACAATGACTAATCTCTGGCGTGTCAATAACTCCGAGGATGGGCGTCTATTATTACCCCAGTGCTTTCAAAACAGCCCCGGGTGACACTCGCTTTTTATACACCCATAATCTCATCTCCAACAAAAAGAAGAAAACGGAAATAAGTATGCAAATGTTTTTGGTGGTGAGCTTTTGTATCTGCAAGCGCTGAGCATAGCCAACAGAAATCCTCTTTGATGCAAGGGAGAATCAATAATAGAGAGAGAGAGAGAGAGAGAGAGAGGGAGACTCAGAGCCTAGTGGAGAGGTCATCAGCGCAAGTATTGATTGGCACTTAATTGGTTCACAGGTGCTCACTCGAGGATAATTATAATGAAACTTGCCTAACAAGATAAAAGGAAAGGGGCAAAGTCATGTCTGAGCACTGGGATAATGCAGTGTGTTTGGACTGCATGACTCCATGACTGCACGTGTATATGTATATTTAAGAATTATTTTAACAGGCGCATCTTGGCATGTCTGAGTTTGTGAGGCCTTTATGTCTGATGAAGCACACATCCGATTAGTTGTGTGTAAATTCGACAAATCCACCCTTTCACTCATGGTCACACAACATCTTTGTGTCAAAGAAATGGGGGCTTTTAGCATCAAGATGCTCCTTAACACGCGACGCGCTCCTTTTTGACACCATCTGATTTGACGGTGCTGGACCGCAGGGAATGGGAAAAGCTGTGGGAAATTGCTTCTCACCCAATCTGCGTTTGACAAGTGACAAATTGGCCCTCTTTCAGAGATGAGCTGAGGACATTACTGAGGGTTTTTGATGTCCCAGAGGACTTATGCCGTCGACGCGCTCCCGAGCGAAGTTTAACTAGCGTTCGCTGACGTGCAAAAAAGTGTAAAGGCCCGGCGATTATGGAGACATTTTAAATATAACCCTGTGATAAACCCGCCCTGGCTGCCTTGGACAGTCAATCGTATTCATGTATTTTCTTTACCTCTGAGGATTCCTGCACTTTATCGGCTTTGTCATGCCATCTGCTAATTCCTTGGCGAAAGGAGGAAGTGTGGATCTAAAAACGTCGACGTGAGAATGCCGCTGCAAATGAGTCGTTAGATGTTAATGGGCACCATTGAGTCAAGTTTCTAGACAAGTTCTCATTGTGGTGAGTCACAAGAAGTATCCGGCTGAACTCCTGGTCGAATTCTGAAAGAGCAAAATAAAGCAAAATAAAAAACACACTACTAATAAAGGTTGTATTAAATAGGTAATAAATGGATAACAAGTAAAGTAGAGATGAGGGTTTGCCGAGAGGTTCTTCAAGACCCTATCCAATTTCCCATTTATCAGGACATAGTCTAATGGTTCTCACCTTACGTCATCACTGTCTGACATAGTATATATAGCCTACTTACCTATAATGGCTTACATACCTGGTGGCATCCTTATTCAAGGCTGTGTTTGGGCCAGAAAAGACCTCAGGCTCTCAGACACTCACGATGACTACCAGGCCAGCGTGAGTTCAGCATGACATTGAAAGAAAGGTGAAAGCAAACCCAGGGCTGTTTTATGCTGTAAGCCTCAGGAGACGGCATACACACCCACACACCCACACACACACATACACACGTTTGTTCTTTTGTTTACCACGTTGCTGTACTGCTACTATAGTGCTGCTTACCTCATCATTCAATATATTTGAGCCTTACCCAGGTGATGGGGTTGGCCTGTTGAATCGATCCACCACCACCACACCACATCCTTGTAATTTCTGTTCTGTACATGGGTGTGTGGGTGTGTATATGTGTGTAAATTGTCCATTTTAATGAGGTAAGATTCCCCTGTTGCTTGGTGTATTGGTAAAGCAGCCAGCTTTGGCTCAGCTGTGATTTGGATCCATTCTGCTACAGACAGAAAACAGGGCAAAGTCCGTCCCATGGTCCGCTTGTAAGGTCATCTACTAAAGCATAATGATCAGTTTATATGTGAAAACTGACCCATGTCTAAGCAGGACCGATCATTAGGTCAGCCAATGGCTCACTTCCTGTCAAAGATCAAGGGTACGGCAGTCAGTTAAGCTTCTGTGTGAGCCATGGGCCATGCTCTTGGATCTATACAGTGAGCACAGCAATTCAATTCTCCCATTATGGAGTGATGGGAGAGGAGGCCGTGCCAAACCACCACACCACCACTGGTGGTTGGGTCCAGACTTCCTACTGATCAGAGCTGCTGTGTGATTTATGTCAGGGCTGCAAACTCTGGCACTGATGGAGGGGAAAACACACACACACACACACACATTTCATAGAACATACACTCCTATAAACAGCACATCCTGCTTTTATGTGAACTGAATAGATAGTGTCTTACACACTGTATACACACTGAAATTAGCACAAGGGCCTCTGGTTTACTGTTGAACAATTCAGGTTTGGTTGTGCAAGAAGATGATTGGCAGTGAATGATAACGCTTTTCCTCAGAGTGTAACAGTCACAAAACAACATTCAGCCAAGTGGACCCTAGAAACTAAGCTGTGCACTGACACTCTTCTCTGGTCAATATTAAAACAATGTCCACTCAGATAGCTGATTACTCACACATTGTGACTAATATTACATTTTCGTACACAGTGTAATCACATTCAACCCACTCCATATAACAGATAAAAAAATAGAATAGTGTTACGAAACAAACTAGGCCTTCTACTTCACTAAGCAAAATGTAATCTAGCTTTCTCAAAGCACAAGCAAGCCAATGGGGTCAGCTATGATGGGAATCTATTGTCATCAGAAGACTGTGAGCTATATGCATTAAGTAAGTAAACCTTTTAAAATTAATTAAAAATAATATTATAATGTTCTGCATTGAGATATGGCTTAAACTTGAAGGAGAGAGAGTGAGAGAGAGAGAGAAAGAAAGAGAGAGAACATGAGCCAGAGATGACGCACGACCCTTATTGACAACCTTAAAGATAGTGGAATACCCCCTCAATTAGCCAGTGGACCAGAAAAGGGTTTGTAACATGGTGAGGAGGAAAAAGGAGAGAGAGAAGAGAGAGAGAGAGTGAAATAAGAGAGGGAAGCTGCAGAGAGAGACTGATGGGCTTTCCCCGTTTGCGGACTTCAATTAAGCAGAGGGGAGGTCAGTGGGAGAATTCACTGGATTTCAAATTGGATTTTGTGTGGAGATGGAGCACTGGAGAGACACCCAGAGGCTGTGGGGCCGGGGGGGGGCAACACCTCGGGCAACAGAGCCTATTTAATTGGTTTCCACCCAAACCTGTCTTTATGTTGCAAGAAAGTTAGCCCTCCAGAATTTTCTATTCAAAAGAACACACACACACACACATTAAGAAGAGAACAGTGCCTCACCCCGATAACATTTACTTACACATTAATTGGAAGAATTATCAAAACGAGTCATTATTACAATTTAACAATTGTCAGTCAGTGACTGTGAAAAGACTCCTTTTTTCTTTTGTGTTAAGATAAAAGTCATTATCACTTCATCTGAGGGGCATTTGAGTGCTTAATGTCCACATCTCATTGGAAGCCACTGCAGTATATTCTCTGTCATGCACACCATTGGTGTGTTGTGAATTAATTAATAGAATTATTGGCAGCGGTGGGGAAAGGCACAGAGAAGAACGCCACGGTTAACAGCCTTCATTTGCATTTCGACTCTAAACAAGAGCAGATGACTCACATCGACTCGCAGAGTGTGAGGAGCTACTGAATGCCAAGTCCTTTTTTGGTGTCATTACGAACCCCAAAGAAGATGACTGAGTCGTCTCCATTGTCTTACAGCGCTATAGTTAGTTAGCCATGAGTGGCCTGCAGCCATGAATGCATGAATTAATTTTGTTTTTATCCACTCCTGCTTTCTTCTTGAGTTGTGAGCTGTCTGTTGTTAACCTTAACCAAACTCTTAGTCCACTCCTGGGTGGGTTTCATCACTATCGGTCTTCTCTTCCCCTCTCACTCTCCTTCTTGCTCTCTCATCTGCCAAGCCCCATTGTGACACCTGCAATCCTGATTGTGATACTCAATGTCTTTGAGATTCCTTAAAATATACTCACAGTCATCTTAACACCCCCTGAAACCATACAACACCTCTTAATACACATAAAAGGATGCTTATTTTAAAAAAAAGTGTCTTTTATTGTCCTTTTAATCTGTTGAAACCATACCCTTATGAAAAATGATGTAATGTTCCCCAAATAAATCCCCCCAAAAATATGTTTCATAACTCATATTACATGTTTTGTGCTTCAAGCACAGACCCTGACACAAATATAGTGTTAAAGGGCGGCCCAAAGAGACTGTGTGTTGGTACTTCCTCGCTGTCTGTTTGATTGACTGGTAAATTAAGGCCACTGCACCCCAGTTGACACGTTATACTTGTGGGTGACTTGAGTGGGAGGAGAAGTCACTTTTTTTTTTTTTTTTTAAATCCGGGAGCAACATTTACATAACCCCTAACAGAAGAGCCATTTGGGTATCCCACTTCAAGTCCCCTCATTACAGGAGATGACTGTAAACAGGAAGTATGTAATTGATAATATAATGCACCTAGTTTACTTTGCTTATTTTGTTCTTCCTACTTTTCGATGGTGTGTCCTACTGTTTTTGATGCTGTGTGTATGGCCTAATTGTATTTGTTGATTGTTGCAGTGCCAAAATTTCCCACAAATAAAGAATATCTTGAAGTTGAAGTAAGTACTTGTAACTTTGGGCCACTTCTTACAGCGGAAAAAAGCATTACTACCAGCAACCTGCTGCCTATCATTCCCCCCCAGTGAGGGATTTAGGATTTAGGATTTTATTTGGATCCCCATTAGCTGATGCAGAAAACATCAGCTACTCTTCCTGGGGTCCAAACACAACATATACAAACAAGAAATCCACATGACAACAGATATACAAGCAGGGTCCACACATATAACAAACAAGAAATCAACATACAAGACAACAGATATAAAAACAAACAAACAAAAGTAAGACAGGAAAAAAATGAATAACTAAGCCATCAACACACAAAACAGACAACAACTTTTTAAAACATAAATTATTGGATTCATGTGGTTTCAGTCAGCACTGTCCCTTATTACCTTTTGAAATGCTGGTTGTGAGAAAAGATTTGGGTGTGGACAGAACGGGAATGACCCTTTCAAGATATAAAAAACTGATCATACCAAAGTTAACTTCTCCCAAAATGTAACAGGCCTGTCAATTTAATAGGAGGATTTATAGTTCTGTTAGGGCCTTGTTTAGCAGCAAAAATAATCATTATCCATCTCATATTTATGGCTTCCATAAGGTGCAGCGCTGTCCTTCTGACCACACAATAAACATTGGTCAGTGTCGACTCCTCATTGACTGTTTAAATGTATGTATTATTGCATCAGAGGAATGTACATGTTGTCATCAGCCACCGGTACAGCTTGTGCAACCATCTTAATTATATTTAATCAGTTCTGTAATGTGTTTACAGTCATGTTCATGGTTAATTCATAAAGCAAAACACAAATTATTGCAGTAATGAATCTCTAATGTGTGGAGAAAGAACAGGTGGCTAAAAATAGAATCATGTGTTATTTTATAAACAACCTTCCTTGACTGTGTCTGGTCAAGACAAATGTGTTACAACCCTAACTATACACTGAAGCTATAACACTGACACTTGCATTTATGTAGAGACAATGCAAATACATACTGTATTTATAAGAAACTTTGTCAAAGGTCAAATTAGAATAAACAGCTAATAGCATCTCAGAGTGCAGCATCTGAATTCTGTCTGTTGAACTCATTTATTTCAACACAGGCCCAGCCTTAACCAGTTTATGAGAATAAAAACTTTCTCTCTGTCAAGTTGCGCCTTGGCAGGACATGAGGCGAGGTTTGAACAGAATGTGCTCTCCTTCTGTCTCATTCCAGGAATTGCGAGGAGACTGTAAATCATGGAATGATAAAGACCTAGCCGCAGCACCTTCTGCCACCGCTGACATTTACCTCTAATTGACCATTGGCATTTCTTGTCACCCGGCTCGGAACAAGATGTCATCAGCGTCACGCATCCCAATCACTTACACTGATGAGCTGCAACAAGCGAAAAATAAACAGTCCACTTAATATGATGAGAAGATTGCCAAGAGCTCTGACCGCTCCACACTCGCAAGCTGAGTGCCTGCTATCCACAGCTCTTTGTTGAGAGGTGTCTTTTAAGATTTATTTTTTCATATTCAGACCACATGAGTGAGTACATTGGTTTCATTTAGCCAATTTCATTGATTGATGTTTCAACACTGCAGTTCGGTAAATCTGGGAGGTTTAATCAAATTAACCGATAGTATTTTGCACCTGAGTAGAGCGAAGATCAGTAGCCTAAATTTGAATAGCAGGCTAAGTCCTTTGGACCAAGCATTATTGTCATTGCTGAGAATATACAGTTAAGAACAACATTTTTCATACCCCTGGCAAATATTGATTTAATATATTTATTGATTTTTTATTATTTATTGATATGTTTGTTCTGATTGAAAATCACACTGCCACATGCTAAAGGTTGTAAGACATGTGGTAGAAACATGGAATAAAAAAGAAGCATTTTCATCTTTTTAAAATTTTTATGAAAAATGGCATGTCAAAAATGATTCATACCCTTTTTAAATAATCAGTGGAAACACCTTTATTTGCATTCACAGCTCTCAAAATGTTTCTTATAATACATATCAAGCCTCTCCATGTATCCACAATGATTCTAGACTGCACCTTTTTAGCAGCAGTTTTGAGGCAGGAACAACAATTCTTTGCCATCACTCTGGCCATGTGTTCACTTTTTTGACAGACTGAGGACTGGACTCTGGCCACTCTGGCTGGGCCACTCTAAAATGTTGATATTGTTCTCTGTTAAAAACATTTCTTGCCTTGTTTGGCTGTATGTTTTGTTTTGGATCATTGTGTGGTTTAATGGCCCAATGCTGCCTATTGGGGCAGGTCTCTCAGCACACTGCCTTGAGAAGGTCACCATGCATAGCAGACATTTAATGCTCATGATGATGTGATTAAAACGGACAAAAATGCAATTAAATATGACACGATACATTGTCAGAATAGTTTCTGTCTAGTGTAGGCTGTCTTTTATTAGGCCTGTAAGGTAAGAGCAGAGTAAGGAACGAAGGCTACGGGCATGTTCGGGTTGGAAAAATCAAACAAACGATCTTAAGATGAATCGTAGAAAAACCCTCGTAAGTGCATGTATCCATCGTTATCGGGGAACCGGGCCTTGCTGATTGACAGATACCAACTGATGACCAACTTTTGACTGTAAGATTCACAGAGAACCTCAAAGGTTGACCCTGGAGCTAACAATGACCAATTAGCACAGGAAGCCTTTGTTTGGGTTCAACACTAGCCCCAGTCTGATGGAAACAATGTGACTGGGTGTCACAATAGCCTTGTAATGAACTCGAAATTCTGCATACTCTGTTTGAAATACCAATTAAACAGCCCTTTAATGGTAGTGTGTGCTCTAAGAATATACCTTTGTTGCGTATGCTCTTAAAATACCCAAGGGGAGCCTTTTCTTCAGTGAACAGACTTCAGAGCTTCCTCTTTAGAACTTTTGGGCAGTTTCTACTTTGGGGAAATTGTCGCTTCTTGTTAGAGTGCTTGTATGACTCTACTAGAACCTGAGCCTTAATTGATTTCTTTTTAAAGGGCAGCCATGCTTTTCCCAACTCAGCTCACTGGTTGAAATAGCATCCTAAGCATTAATACATGTCCCTGTATTTCTGTACTGGCATTAGACATGTTTAAATATTGTATCCGGAAGTTTTGCTGCCACTACACTGTCTCTGGTCTTGGCTTTTGTCATACACGTTTTTTTTTATGTACCATTCTCCTTCACTGTGTGGTCTCGCCATGACTGCCACACGAGTGAAATGTTCTTGGGCAGTGGCCTGTGCGTTCAAGCAGTGTCAATCCATTATCTGCGCTGAAGGACACATTCACAAGAGATGTAATCAGAGGATGAAGACTGCATGTGATTATGCAAAAGGCCCACAACACAAAGGCAGGATGCCTGCCGATTAGACACATGAAAGCATGCTTCAGCGACAGTTATCTTGTTTTATTGTGTCAAACAGTGTGTGGCAGGATGTATCAAATTCTTGAGATTTCTTTTCAAACTTCTGATATGAATATTATTATATTATTAATATATGATTTTAAACTGAGTAAGCAACTAAAATGTCACGGTGCAACAAAAGTGTGACGTCAACCTCAATCACACTAGTCAATTATGCTAATAGATTAACAATAATTCAAAGGTCACTTATCTTTCTTACAAGAAAACACTCCCATTGTTTTGTCATTATCAAACAAACAAATGAATAAAGGACTAAACAGAAGGATTTAGAAGATCAGAGTGTTGCTGAATCGCCAGAGATGTAGACAAATTTTATGCGAATTAGCCCAGGCTCTCAAAGTTGGGTGAAGAGGCAGAAGCCATGAATCAGAATGAGGCCTCAAGCGAGGAAAGGCCAAGCAGCATTGATTTAGGTGTCGTTAAATGTTGATCAAGGAACGGATTATGCAAAATATTCACAGTGCGTGATGGGGGTGTGTACACACACACAGTATTTGTGAATAGGGGCTGGGAGTGAGCTTGAGAGGGATGGCATGTATGGTGGTGATGAGTGACATAGGTCAGGGTTCGGTTTCTCCGATAACCATGGATACACGCACTTGCTCATAGCGTGAATGCACGTGCACTGCTCTCTTAAGGGGAGCTGTCCACATTAATAGTTCTGAAATATCCTCTAATTTGATGATGTCAGGTGTACGTCACAGTTTAAACTTCGGATCTACACATTAATTCACTTCAATATGAAAACAGAAAAGCTTTGACATCTTCATGTAAGCATCCCCAGTAGGCTATATACCACACACATACATAAACAATAGTAGTTATATAAAATTAGATTGTTGCACCGTTTTTATGTTTGTTGCAGGATGTAGCCATGAACATATTAGGCTTAGGCTATACTCAGTAGGCACTTCATGTTATTGAAACAAGTGAGACTACAGGGAGAAGAGTCAAAAGTGTTGAAAACATTTGCTGTATTGATGTTATGATTACTGTTATGATTACTAAGTGCACTATAAGAAAAGAAATTAAATCACACCGGTGTCTGAACTGAAAATAATAAAATAAGAAATCACTTCATTAATCCTAAGGAAAATGAAGTTTACAGTACTTGTACTTGTATATTTTAAATATAAATTGTTTATAAATACAGCAAGCACAAATAATCACAGTCATGTTTGTTAGTCTGGTGGCCTGTCATTAGCACATCAGGTTGTGTGACATGATCTGAGCAACAGTTGGCCTAACAGTAGGAGCCAAAGGCCAAAGGGTCTTTCACTCACGGATGAAACCGCTCTATTACTCCTTAGACTGTCGTGAGTTGGAGCCCCTGGTCCATATAGCACGATGTACAATTTAAACACGTCCTAATAATGCACATAACTAAGTGTATTTGCATCCTAAGATAGTACAAACTCTTTCCACTAAGTCTGGCATGGAGGGTCCACTTGATATTGTTCATGAGATGAAGAGATTGTGTAATGATGAGGCTGAAGTGATCTGAAGTCTGGAGATGTTTCGACTGCATCTTTGCATGTTTAAGTAAAAACATTGCCTTGTCAGATAGCCTGAGGAGGCCTTCATCGAAGCGCACAAAAAGTCCTCCATCTCCAAGTCTGATTACATGATAGCAAGTTGTGTGTATGTCCAACTGCTGACAGGACTTAAAATAGGACACTCAAGTCCATATGGCGACGATAGGGATGAGAAGAGATGCAGATAAACGCAGCCCCATCATCATTAATCACTGTCTGAATTTGAATCACTGTGCCGCTGCTGTTCATTAATAGTAATTTGATAATCGGAACTTTCTTAGTTCTGGTTTCAGAATCAGAATTTGGCCCCCCTGCTACACTGTTCCACCACTTTGAACAAGCCCACTCAGGCAACCACACCTATCTACCACACCTTTCTAACCAAATTCCTTGACCGGCATTCTTAGCTGGACCCGAATAATCATGTAGGATGACCGGCATATTTTTAAGTTATGTGAGCGGAAACATGGATGGATGGTTGGATGGACCCAAATGCAAAACCCTCTTTGCCCCAAAGATAATTGCACAACCCCCTTTTCCCCCCGAGGCCAAGTGTTTTTTGTGTCAGCAGGATTATGTAAAAGTTGCTAGATTCATTTAGTGTTGTGGAGGGTTGTAACATGGGCCAAAGAAGAATCTTTAATTTTGAGCGTATCTGTTTCACTTTATTCAACATGTGTGATAGACCATATTAGCCTTGGTGGAGGTCAGTGGTTTCTGAGTCCAAACGGTCATTTATTAACACACTGCACCTTAAGGTTTTATGATCCCGAAACACTGCATTTGCATTTCACTTATGGATAGATTTTATAACTGACCCATGTCAGACCAAATCTTTATGATGATCGAGAAACCATCTTGTGAAAATGTTCTATTTTTATGTCTCCTTCCTAGCTGACCCATATACAGTGTTATTAACACAAAAAAGACATGCACATGACTCGACGGTGAAGGAGCAATTGTGATCTTTTGAGATGAGTCATTGGCCATAAAATGGTCAAAATTGAAACATAGCAATTGTTTGTGCTGTTGTGTCCTAGATTTTGTTTATGATTTCTGGGAGATAAAAGAAAACCAAGGAAGGCTTTCTCACACAGCTGTTACTGTCTCTGATGCTGGGAAGTTGCAGTTGGAAGGTAAACCACAAGTAGAAGGGACTTCTTTTAACACAGGAGGAAATCTTTATTAAACCACGGCAAACAAGGTCGAGGAAGTGAAAAATACAGTCATTAAAATGGCAACAAGTGACAACAAGCATTCTCATGGGAGAAGGACGAAAATAAGACGAAACATCTTGTTTCCAATGTGAAAATCAAGACGCTGTTCAAACATACAGTATATTTACAGAATTTCCTACTAACCAAAACCCCAAAACAGAAATTCTTGCCTTCTGGCAACATCATGACATGAGGAATGATTTGTGTTTGTCAGAAGTTTTTAGACACTACAAGTTGAAGGACTGGTTATGTTTCAAGTAATTTTGTTAATAATGTTTCTGCCTATGTACAGTAAGGTCATTTTGATGTCTGTACAAGACGATATGGCTAAAATGCAAGGTCAGGTCGGCTCACTGCCCCTACTGATAACCGTCTGGCTTGAAATCAGGCCTGTTTAACGTAGGCAGAGGACCTTGGCCCTGGAGGCCCCTACTGGGCTTGCACTGTACTTTTGTAAAGATGGCATGGGCCATTACAGCGTCTTGTGATATTTTTTTGGATTTCATGAATTTCATTGTTTGTGCTTGTATTCATTACTAGTGCTAATTTAAATCAACGCACCCAATTGATTTCCCATTTTTCATTAACTTATTAGTATGATTGTTTAAAGATTAATTAAATAAATCTCTTTGAGTTGTGTCTGAGTGTTTAAAAACAAATGCCAAAGTCAAAAAACACTTGTGAAATACAGTCATGGATACGAACAAATTAATGAATGAATTGAAAAAATGAATTATGCATCACACAACCATATATCTCTCATCTCCAACAAAGAGCAGCTGTAAATTGGCTTAAGACTACAATGTTGATTAAATATTCCTGTATCTGTGTGGCCAACACATACTGCCGATAGTAATTAGCGGGGGCACACTGTTAACCATGTGGGAACTGCATTGTGAATTTATTATACACATTTATCCATCTCCCCACAGCATATATTCCACTGCATTCAAATTCATTGTTTTCTTATCATGTAATTCACAGAACTGGGTGTCAAGATTTAAAATGTTTTTTGCTGTCATGCATTTATAAAACAAGAATCTTGAATAGTCTTAATTACGTTCTTTGAGGAGATGTCATTTTAGCTGTGTCTGTCATAGTTAACAACTTGTTGGCCCCAAAGACAGTTGATTTGTGAGGCTTGTTTGTCTAACAAGATTTCACTAATGAATGTTCATTAGTCACAAAACATAATATTGGCTAATGTAGTCAACAGTGATTTACGTGACTGCGCTGATGAAATGCTAAAAATGAATGTGTTATTCTAACTAGTTCATTATTCAAAGTTCAACCACATTGGGCTTCTGTACCTCATGGAATCAAGGTCTCTCGTCTATTATGTTCTGTTAACCTGGGAACACCCAGACCTTCACAAGTGTACAATTGACCTGTCGCTAAGCCCCGCCCCCCATTGTTACCGTGTGAAAACCCGGACAAACAAACCAGACTTGATTAGAAATACATTGTGGACAATGGCAGCTGACAGTATATGAAAGCAGGCTTTGAGGACGTTTTGGTCGATAAAAGGATTTACTTTATTTAAGGAGTGGGTCTGGAAAAGGTTAATTGACTTACGACTTCAAGCAGTGAAATTAAACTTAAATTGGTACATTAAACTCTCAAAAGTGTAACAATCTTGTAAATTAAGGTTTTAAATGCAGTTTACTCAATTCTAAAGAAATACACATCCATGCCAGATTAGCGATTGTATTTGCGCGCCTGTGTTTTAGGGACATTGGAAATGGGCTTCAATGGCCTCATGGCCAAACGGACCTGCAGAGCAAATCCCAAATTTACTGAAAGTTCATGTGGGTATTCCCAGGCTAGTATTCTGTATCAGTTCTGTATAATTTCATTGATTAGTAAAATAGAATTTAGGATACTTGATGTAATGTTGAACCTGCTATAAGCAACACTTGCCTTAACCATTTGAATAACATATACAATTCTCTAAAGCTACCATAAACTGATACTGTGATAACAATGACTCAGACTTCCAAGTCCTGTAGTCAGCTACTCCAAAACCTATAAAACTACTGTATGGTAACACTTTACTTGACAGTATCGACATGTGACATGACACTGTCATGAACACATGACACTGTTATGACACATGAACCCTAACCCTAATCCTAATCTCTAACCCTAATCCCAACCCTAACCCTAATCCTAACCCTAATTTATTACACGGCTCTTCACAAGGTAAGTAGAACACTCCATTGACTTGAATGGGATTTCCCAAAGTTCTAGCATTATTTCAAAGGACCTCTGAAAAAAAATAATGACCGCTGTCAATGGCAACGGAGTTTGTGCTTCTAATTCAGGTATTTCATATCACTACGCAAGGACTGGAACTTCATTCAAAAGTAAAAGCAGATGGTTGATCAGCTGTGTTCTAAAGAATGTTTGATTTAAGTTCAACGTGTGTGTGTTGCAAACTATTTATTTCAGCAAATGTCACGATGAACGGTAATAGGCTAGGCTATTTAGGCTAAAGTCATATCGTGAGGAGTTTATTAGGCTATTTAGTTTTGGCAAGTAGCCGTGTAAGCGGGATAATGTATAGAATGCCGGTCATTATTGGGAAAATAAGTCCCTTCAGGGCGGAACAAGACCCCTCGGCTGCGCGTCGGGGTCTGGTTCGCCCTGTCGGGACTTATTTTCCCAATAATGACCGGCGTTCTATACATTATCCCTTAGCCTACTTGTTATGACAAAAAACGAATGTTACTTAATAACAGAAGCGTTATGTCATAAACGTTTATGACTTGTTTATGACACGTTCATGACAGTGTCATGTCACTCTTATGCCGATACTGTCAAGTAAAGTGCAACCAAAACTATTAACCAGTCAGTTCAATTATTTCTCCTCATTTACAATTGTTTTACACACACAACATATCCAAGGTGGAAGGGGTTGGGGCTCCTGAGGACTTTATATCTATAGGGAGGCAAGCAAGAGTTGGACATCACCTACAGCTATTTTTTAATGCTTCTACAAGCATGCCAATGAAGAGTTCCTGACTCTGTCACCGATCACAGTGATGACACTTGTCGATCATGGAACACTGATTTCATAAATGTGGTGACACGTGTGACCATGAGGATGGTGGATGCTCGTGCTGGTCGTGCAGTATGTGGAATGTGTGTCAGATGCCATGCACTACACATGATGGGAGCTGACACATCCCCTTGAGGACCATCACTTCACTCAAATCTATACTAAGATAGCCACAACTCGAAACCTTGTCGATTCACATGGCACTGAAAATAGCATTCTGTTTAAATGTGTACTCTGTTGTCTGCTCTCTGTAGTGATGATCTTATTTTGGTCAATGTTATATTTTATAAGACTTAGTTTTATGAACCTGCACACCTCTACCTTGTTACTCCTACTGGGTTTTACGTATCTAAATTGAGCGCAACAACCCCCCTCCACCTCGCCCCCTTCTACTGACATGTAGATGCAAGATAACATATTCTCTTAATAGAGGTTCAACAACAACTCAACAACAACAACTACAACTGTGCAATAAAATCACCTAATGTTGCAACTGCTGTCAGCGCATGCAGTTTGTTCATAACTGTCATGCCACAGAGATTTCCACAAATACAGTGCAATAAAGAGTGCTCTCTGCTCAACAGAAAATACAGTGCAATAAAGAGTGCTCTCTGCTCAACTGAAAAAAGTATTAAGATTGAGTCTTTTACGTTTGCCTGTCATTTTTAAAAAAAAATGGATGCAGCACAATAACACAATGATTGTATCATGTGCTAATAAAAATCCACTCATTACTGGACATTAATTACTACAAGACCAACAAAGATGCAACATACATTGTTGTTTTATTCATCTGTGGTCTTCAGTGTGACAGGACACTGGAATCCTTTCAGGAATTCCTAACAAGTTAAGGAGAAGTCTTTAATCTGCCGTGCCATGAGGGAAAGCAATCCCTGCCTTTCATTGAGCATTATCTGAAGAAGATTGGGTGGTGGTAGCAGGGGTTAGATGGGGAAAGTTTGTCGAACTGTGGCACAATTAAAAACCGAAGTTAAGGGAGAGAGTGGTGACCTGCTTGGCATGCTGTGAACAGGCTTGGTGGTGGCCTCTCGCGCTCCATCTTAAGGAGGTGGCCCTTGGACAGCGCCTGTCAGTGCGAGGGGAAGGAGACGGACAGCACTGACCGAGACGGTGACGTAGACAGCCGGCGAGCATCACTAATAAATCACTTCTCATGTGGTTCGCATGCATGCGTGTGTGTGTGACGTACAAAAGGGACGGGGTTTAAGATTCATGACGAATGCCACTCGGCTAGTTTAGTTTGGTTTTAGTTTAAATTAATTTCGCTTTTTTTTTCAAGCTTGGAGTTAATTGAGCAGATTCATCAGTGGTTTGAAATGTTTGCCTTGCATCAGTAGAGTCCCTCTGTGAGCTTTGCCTGCAGGATGACTGTCAACTTCTGTGATAATGAAGGTGGGGGGGCGCTTGTTGGTCTCAAGATTCTCTTCAAACATCCTTGAGCCAAGTGCTTGTGCAATCTAATCTCCCTTGATAAGCAACAATGAGTTTTCACAGTGATTTATCCTTAGTGCAATTTGTGTAACTGAAGTTAATTTTCATGATGGCATTTTTTTTTCTTTTGACATTTGCTGTCTGTCTACCCAGCTTTTATATAAATTAAACCGTTTCATGGGGAAGATGACACTGAAAGGTAAAGGGTGTGTGTGTGTGTGTGTTTGAGAAGTGTGTTCATGCCAAAATGGATGCAGAGTTAGACAATAGCTGAGAATACCTCACTACCATCTCCTCTTCACAAAATGTACTGCATTCTGAGAAACAGTGTGTGTGTGTTTGTGAGAGAAAGAGTGAGTAAGAAACAGAGAGAGAACGAGAGAGAAGGGGGGAGAGAGAGAGATAAAGAGAGAGAGGTATTTTATGACTCACCTCATTCATTCTAGAGAACTTGCGTTCATTCAAGTCCACTCGTCTCCAATGCGCAGACGCAAGTTCTAACGTGACACTTGTCACAAATGTCGGCTATATAAATCCAACCTAAACATTCAGTCTTTTGAAGACATCCTCTCAAATATATCCAGATAGACCGCAGGTAAAAGAGACATTCGTCATATCAGGTGTGCATTCTTCTGAGGAAGTGCAGACTGCGCGATACAGGTATGGCATATATTTTGTGGAGCACCTTATAAAACAAAAACAGATTATTACTTAAAAGTTTACTGTTGTAGTATTTTTGTCAGTTTCGCTTACGTTTGTCTCAGTCGGCAACAGCCAATTTATTAAGCAGTCATACTGGTTTGTTCAGGTTATTTTTGCAAATATTTAACTGTCGCAACTTTAGAAAATGTTGCATTTCATCGTACACTGAAGTAGATTTGGGGGAACAAAGTCTTTAGTTGAGATATCCGTAGTGTTTACTATTGAGTGGTTAATATTATGCTGTCATAGCACAACCCACTCGTGGTGATTCGTGCTGCGTAAAGTACACAGAGGTTTGGAGAGGGCAACATCAACATGATCGTCTTTCTTTTACATTCACAGATTTCCTTTGCTTCCTTGTCATGAAGCTCAATTTTCTTGCCACCTTCGTCCTCCTCGTTGCCTTTTCGCCCCGACATGAATGTAGAGCGATCGACAGCCCCAGTCAGCAGGCTCCTGGCACAGAGCGCGACCCACAGCAGCAGTCCCTTCCCATTTTGGCACGCGTGGGAGAGGAATACTTCATACGACTGGGCAACGGAAATCAGAATTCACCTTTTTCCGCACCAAACATGTATTCCGAAAGCTCCCGGTCAGGCTTCAGAAGAGCTCTGCAGCTCCAGCTAACACAACGTCTGTTACAAGGCAAAGTTGGTAACATGAAGCGGCTCATCGCCAATTACGCACAACAGCCTGACGACTCGATGGAGAGGGAGCGACGGTCGGAGGAGCCTCCTATCTCTCTGGATCTCACCTTCCACCTGCTCCGAGAAGTATTAGAGATGGCAAGAGCTGAACAATTAGCCCAACAAGCGCACAGTAATAGGAAAATGATGGAACTCTTTGGGAAGTAAAATTGACATCTATTCATCCGCCAAAGAAATTTTTACATTTAGCACAAAACATAATATGTACTATAGTGCTGCCTTTCCATTCATTTATATCGTATTTATTTTAGTAGATTTATGCTCAAATCAAGAGCAAAAATGTGGAATTGTAGCCTACTACAGCCTGGTGATCAAATAGCTGCGTAAATGCGTGAAAAGTCATCACTTTCGATAATTGTTGTAAAAGTGCTTAACAAAATGTAGCCAATATACGTTTAATTTTCTAATAGTACACAATCATTTGGGACTTGAGAGCTAGAAAAAGACTGTATATTATTCAAAATTATATTTTATCTGATATTTTCTTTCATTGTACATTACATTGTGTACGTTTGTTAATAAACTGATGAGCAACCAGTATTTTTGTTGTGCAAGAGAATGTCTTATATTTATATTTTTCAATAAAAAATGAAAAGCCAATTTTACAGTCCTTTGTCGACCTTTTTCAGGGCCATATCACGGTGTTATTTGGACAAATGAAATTTGATCATCTGACCGCACAGAGATCTGTAAACGTCATTAACTGAATCATCAGCCTAATCCGCAAACATTCAGCGTGAAGGACTTCAGGAAACAGTGATGAGTAGACTAATTTTGTATCTCCGAGTGAGCATCTATTGAGGGACATCCCGCCTCATCAATAGCCAACTTGATATAGTTGTATCAAACGTTAATAGCCACATAACCAGTCACAATTTAAATAACCTGCAACACTTCTTTTTTTCATTTATTTTTTTCTCAAATGTTATGCATGTTTATAAAATCAGGCTTGTCTCTAAATCCCTTTATATAATAATAGCCGCCCACAGATGAAGGTACATTGTGAAAACATTTAATGATTCTTGAAGGTAATCCACACTATAATAAATTATACATGAAGAACATAGAACAGGGAACAGCCATCACAACCACTAAAACTCCCATGGAAGTGAAGCCTGGTTATCCCCATTAGGATATCCAGTTAAAAAAAAATCTAAAACACAAAAATAACCCATGACTAAAGTGTTACCAAAATAGTGGCTTACATGGACTTAACAGGAAACCAGACTGCTACCTGGAGGTCACCATAAAGAAAACACATTCTGTTAATGTTCTGTTTAATGACGACAGGAAGCCGTGAAGTGTGCAGCAAAATTGTGAAGTTCCACTGAACCATGCGTCATGGTGATCAGAAGCACCACATCATGGATCTGCACCTAAACTTGACCTCATTGTGTCAGATAAACCACCAAGCCCGTTTCTGAGGCCAAGTCAGAGGGATCCATTGCCACACTACAGTCATATGACACTTAACATGATTATGGTACAGATCTGACTCTAATCTGGACCAAATACATTGAGCAAGAGAAGTCTCCAGAATGTGGAATGACGTCATACTGTGGTATCAAACCACCTCATGCACTGCACAGTAACTGAATTAGAACTCTATAAACCCCCTGTTAACCAAAAGACACTGTGATATGGACGTTTTACTAATACTCATAATAATAAAATAAAATAAAATAATAATAAAAAAGAAGTGTTTCTGCATTGATAGATGCTCAGACATTGTGAGGTTCAGTGTGAGTCTGTGTGAAGGACAAATTCCATTACCAACTACCCTCCAGTGAGCCAGAAAGTATACGTTACACAATAGTCCCATTCCCCTTGTTATTTCAGCTTAACTACCCAAACGTGCAAAGAAACATTTGGTTAGATCAACTGGACACTTCTCAGAACCCATGGCTGAGTGCGGTCAGTCTCTATGCTCATCCAGTTAAACAGCACAGGTCAGAACTTAAATCACAGGTATGTGTTAGTGAGCGAAGAGGAGGTTTGCCATGCGGTGCATCTATTTTAAAACAAGTGAAAGTGATTTGCTGATGTCTTGATGTAAAGGAAGCAGCCAGTGTTCATATGTATAAGTGAAGTACAGCTACTAAGGTGGAGAGGTATAAAAAAAGCTCATGAAAGATCTATTTGAGGCGACAGTGCCCCAAAAATAGCTTTGTGACAGGCAAAAAGCCAACCTCATTAAAACATCATGCCAACACTACCTAAGAGCATGACGAGAGAAGTCGACGACAACTTGCTAAAATTTCTGGTATGCGAGGCGAAACACTCTCTGACGCTGTGCGTGTGTGAGTGCTATCGGGTCAAATGAAAGACAGACAAGCATGCTGAGTAACACAGATAGCTTTAATCAGTCTATGAGCCAGAGCTGGACTCACTGCCTCCATCAGGCCAGCTCCTGTATCCACGCCGCGGTGCAGACAGCATGATCACTGACAGATAGAAAAAGGTATGGAAGACTTCTATTCCCGATGGTTTATTCTCTGAACTAGCTATCTAAGCATGTGTGTGTGTGTGTGTGTGTGTGTGTGTGTGTGTGTGTGTGTGCGCGTCTGTGTGTGTATTAAGGTGTACATGTCTGTATTATGGCCACAATGGTGGCTTTTTCCTTAACAAAAAAAGAGTAAAAAGTCTCACATGAAATTACTAACATAAACAACCTCTTTAGATTTCCTGACAACTTAAAAAAGAGGGTGCAACACACTGGAAGAAAGTTCAGAAGTATTCACCCACTTATTCCACTTTTGGGTAAATACTTTATATCTATACTACCCCATGTCATCTCTTGGTCTGAAAACTACACCTACAGCACTCAGTTTTTTTTCTTCTATTTTTTTCTTCTATATGATGAATTGCTGCCTGTATGGCACATTTAAAAGTGTGTGTCTTAGTAAGAGTGTGTGTATGGTTGTGTGTGAATGTTTGTTATGTGTGTATGTCTGTTTCCTAACTTCAGCTAGGAGGATGTGGCTTTCAGGCTGCTTTGGGCTGGTAGGGGCGGGGCTACCAAGTCTGAAGCTCCTCCCTCTGCTTGCTCCTCCTCTGTTCCAGCATCTTCTTCCTCCTCCTGCTCCTCATCCTCTTCGTCATCCTCTAAACAGGATCAGGTTAGAGATAACACAAATGATCTGATTTAATGGACAGTGTCAAAATAAGGATGTATAAAAGATAAGAGAGAGGTTGAGTGAGAGAGTTATTAAGTTATTAAAGAGAGAGTTAATTGTTATTAAAAAGGACAATACACATAAAATCAAGATGTGAAGTATGAAAAAGTAGTAAGTAAACACACACATTGGCAAAACATTTGAGTTTCTTGGTTTGTTTCGGTGCTGTGGCCCCTTCTCTCTGCTGTGTGCCCTAAATTGCTGGGGCAGTTTATCTGCTCACATGGCTTCTCATATCACTGCTACCTGTCATTCCTGTCTGATGACTGCACGGTCTCTGCGCAGATCTTGGGATTGTCTCTTTGACATATCCAGCATGGATGAAAAAACTTCCACCTCCAACTAAACCTCTCTAAGACCAAACTGCTAGTCCAAACAAGTTATACATCTCAACATCAAAACAGACTCCTCCCAAGGTTGCAAGAAACTTGCTGTCAAAATTGATGAACAGCTGACCTTCTCTGTTCATGTCGCCCAATTGTGCTGCTTCGCAATATAAGAAAGATCAGGCCACATCTCCCACATGCTACAGATGGTCCACAGTGGTGCTTCTGGTTTTCAATCAACCAAAAAGGGCTCACTATCCTGCTGGCCCTCAGCTAAGAGCAGCTGTTTCACATTCAAGTCACTAATGCTTGCCTACAGCGTGATCGCTGGGTCTGTTCCCACTCATAAAGGCTTATATTACCCTTCAACCATTGTGTTCCTCCAAGGAACGTCGTCCCAGTCGAGAAACTCTCATTTGTAGTCCCCCGATGGTGGAACAAGCTACCAAGTGCTACTAGAGTAGGGGAGTCCCTCTCTACCTTCAAGAAGCTCTTGAAGACCCAACTATATTCTGAGAGTACCTCCTCATCTAACACATCTGCAACACATCTGCAACACACCCAACACATCCAACACACCCAACACATCCAACACACCCTATCCTGCACTTCCTGTGCTCTTCTTCCTTCCACCTCCTTCTCCTTCTACTGTACCACTCAAGACCTTTCTGTTTAATGATCACTTCTCCTCCACAGCCAACACAGAGCTCTATAAACATAGCTTCTGTTTGTTGTATTGTTTTTGTTTGTTTGTTTGTTTGTTGTATTTTCCTATCCTATGTAAAGCGACCTTGGGTATAAAATAAAAATGATTATTATTATTATTACTCCTTCTATCACTATCTCCTTTGATTGCACTTTGACAGGTACTTCAACTTCTGCACTCACATCCTCTGGTAGTCTCGTAGTGTTTCTAAAGTGGTATTTTCACCCACAAGGTTTACTTTGCAATGTAGCTTGAATGTTAATCCTCGATTTGTGTGTGTCGCTTTGGATAAAAGTGTCTGCTAAATGAATAACATATAAATGTCCTTCCTTACCGACGATGAAGTCAATGCTACGCAGTGCTTTTCTCTGCTTCAGAAAGTTAGCTGTGTAGTGATCCATGTTCTCGTAGCCTCGCTCCACTTTCTCCAGATGGGACGTGTTGGAGGCTTCACCAATTCTGACAGAGAGCAAACACCAACAGTAACAGGTGCAATCACCAAGAAAACCGAACAGGAAAAGTGCTGTTACACAGATGTGCAATATCTACCTCAAGTAAGCACTTACTTTTTCAAAAGAGGTCTTGCTGTCTGCAAAAAAGCACAATAATGATTGCAATGGTTATTACTAATGGTTGGTATAACTATTAACTATTACAATGTATTGTATATTATTGTGTATTAATTGACAACTATATAATATCATATAATTTACTTTACTCATAAACATTGTGATAGATCAGGAATATCTTCTAATTTAATTTTTAAAACATAGAACTTGCAGGGACATCCCTCTCCATTTTCAAAAAACTCCTGAAGACCCAGCTCTTTAGAGAACATCTCCTCTCATAGCACTACTTACAACAAGTCTTGCTGATCCTAGCACTTACCAGCCGTCTTGATCTGACACGTAACTGTTAAAAACAGCACTCACTGATGCACTTATTCTTACTGTACTCTACCATTTTTTATATTGTCCTAAAATTGTTGAGAATTGCTTTAAAACTTAAACTTTTTACCATGTTGTTAGTCGCTTTGGCTAAAAATGCGTCAGCCAAATGTAATGTAATGTAAATGTAATGTAATGACTCAGATAAAATTGTTTATGCACTTCTGGAATCTTCACAGTTTTAACACCCACTGATGGTATATGAAACTACCAGTAGAAGGGTTCTATAAAACAGTTTACATGAGGAACTTCTGAGCAGAGTTGGGTGTAACGTTACTGTACACACAGTAAACACATTACATTTGTCAGTAAGGAGTAGTGTAACACGTTACTTTTCTAAATTCAGTAATCACATTACAGTTATTAACAGCGTGTGAGCAAAGATTACTTTATTCTCCTATTTGACATTCTCCTATTAGGAAATAGGACTCCTCCTCAAGCCGTGGAGACGCATGTTGTGGTGGTGTGCTTTACCCTGTCATGAGCAGGGTGTGTGGAATCAGGCCACCTTCTACAGCACTGACTCTGATAGATAATACTGCTTTGCTTTCCTATTTAAAAAAAAAGCTATAAATAAAACACTAAATATGCACCTGTATGAAAACAAAATCTGCCGTTCAAAATGTTGCGGTAGCGAGTGCATAAGTTAAACTGCGTTGCCGGTCTTATTGTATGTGTGTGTATGTGTGTGTGTGTGCGTGCGTGCACGCGCGCACATGTGCATCTTCTGGGAGGGTGACAAGAACATTCACAAAAAATAAAACCCATCTGAGTATTTGTTAGCTGAATACTGAACGGGAGTGGTAGGCCTACAGCGCGAGTAGTGTAATAGACTAGATTATGCTACCTAATGTTTCATACAACGTAATTAATTAAATAATAAATAAAAGGGGTCGATATCAATAACAGCGTCCATAGAAACATTTAAACGCAGTAACGCAAAAGTAATGTAACACGTTACTTTCCATAGAGAATAAAGAAGTAATGCAAGGGATTAAACATTTTTACAGTAACGAGTAATGTGCAATACATTACCTTTTTTGAGTAACGACCCCAACACTGCTTCTGAGTATAAAATGTTTTTAAGGAGACAACCTAAAGGATAAAGCCTTGTTGAAAAAGTAAACTTGTTCTTCAAAGCATCACTCCTTAAGTGAGTTGTAAGTGATGATGAAACATGATGATGAAGAGCTCTTGGCTTTGACTGTAAGTCTTTTGGCGCTTCATAAAACAAAACAAAAACACAGCTAACTCACCTGCAAGAACACAGCCATTTCAGGCTCCTCCATGGTCTGAATGCCCGTCTCCACGATCTTGCTCATGGACTCCAGGTGTTCGTTGTACTTGCGCTTGAGGCCCTGGATGTAGTTGAGCTTCTCCTCCTGCTCTGCCGACACCTGCAGAGTCATCTCCCTCTTCCGGTCCTCCATGATGGCATACAGGTGGTCAAACTTCTCGCACACCTGTGACTTCTGCCTCCTGCTGTTCTCCTGTGGAACACAGGTAGTAAACACACCTTTGAGAAAGCAAGTCATGAGTGAGAGAAAGTGAGTGGGTTGTCACTCTAACACTGGTTCTTCTACTTTGCCGTTTTTCTAATTCAGTTCAATTTCATTTACTGCGTATAACGGCAAATCTATTTCATTTATATTCAGGTACTTTACCGACAGGGGCAAGGGAAATTTCACTTTTATCAGGAAACCTTGAGCCAAACCTCTCCTCCTATTCTAATTCCTAATTACCTAATAATTACCTAATTACTAGGCTTGTGAAAGATTTTCCCACACGGCCCTCTAAAGGAACTTCAGGCAATGCTCACAATTAAACGAGCTATGATTAAACAAGCTATGTCTCTCGGCTTCGAGTTGTCTTGAACACAGTCTCAAATCGACTTGTATTGTATTTAATACAGTGGCCAGACGAGCCACAGTGTGGTGTTGCAAGAGAGGCGGCCCAGCACTAACCGGTTTGCATGCTAACTTCAATGGATATCTGGACAAAACGGAGCATAGGCATTTTTGACATCAAAATGGCTGTTTCTTCACACTCTGTTGCTATTAAGGTCATTCTTAGATGTTTCAAACTTAAACAAAACGTCACATAGCGCCTTTAATGATGGTTCATGAAAATATAAAAAAGTGAATACAATAAAAAAAAAAAAATGAAAAGCCACTCAATGACTGAAGATGATTTACTTGAAGAACTGAACTGAAGCAATAGTGTCTGGACCGAAACTCCAAAAATAGTCTAAAAACAGGTTATACTGTATGCACTTATGCTGGCGAGTTTCTTCCTGGACTCTCTGTCTCTCCTCTTTCTCTCTCCCTTACAATCAACCTTGCCAGAAGTTCCTCTTTGTCATCTGCAGTGGCCATATGCGCACTCAAGTCTCAGAAACACAACGCGCATGTCAGTCACCGGCTCTCGCCGGACGGCGGCCATGGGGCTTGGAGACGCTCCAGCGTCCTGTGGTACCGTAGCGGCCCACACACATCACCTCCAGCTGAAGAGCTGTCGGCTCACCCTGTCCATCAATACTCCTGATTGTTCCCCTTTTGTTTATGAAGAAGAGTAGATTGACTAAAGGAGGGGGGGGAGAGGAAAGAAGAGTGGGAAGGAGAGAGAGACAGAGAGAGGAGAGAAAGAGATAGGGGGGCAGAGGGAAGGAGAGAGGACCAAAGAGAAGGAAGTAGAGAGAGAGAGAAGGGAGGAAAGGGGGAGGGAAGGAAGAGAGAGAAAAGAGGAGAGTGAAAGAGGGAGGGAGGGTGAGAGAGAGAGGTGGAGAAAGAAGGAGAGAGGGAAAGAGAAAAAGAGAGAGAGAGAGGATGGATGAGAGGGAGGAAGAGAGTGACAGAGGGGGAGAGGTAGTGCTTCCTGTGGGAACAACTCACCTCTATGATCCTGCAGGTCTCCTCCAGCTGACTAATGACACCCTGGATCCTCTCGTTGTTGCTCACCATCATTGCTATCCTGTCTGTCAGCTCCGTCTGGGGGAGTGTGTGTGTGTGTGTGTGTGTGTGTGTGTGTGTGTGTGTGAGCGTGTGTGAGCACACACACACACACACACACAAACACACACAAACATTTACACACACACACAAACATACACAGACACACGCACAGAGACACACATTAAAATGAAAGCGTACGTTAACAAATCCATTAGACAGACAATTATCCTCAGACACAGCTTGAAAAACAACTCTAATGACGGCTAATGAAACATCGGTGGGCTTATTGCGCTGCTATTTGTCTAATTTATCTGAGTGGCATAAAGACTCCAAAACAGGAACCCCATGACATCTCAATGATGAGACGCACGTGCAGGCTGGCATACCTTCTGATTTTGGTAGACGTTGGTGAGAGGGGCCACCTCGCAGTCTTTATGCGCCCCGAACACTTTGCACATGGAACAGGTCGGGGTGCTACACGTCACACAGTAGATGTTGATCTTCTCGTCCTCGTGGACTTCGCACATGGGCTGGTCTGGTTTCGTCTCTGGGGCAGGTTGGCTGCTGCTGCTGCTGGGCATTAAGATGGTGAAAAAGAAGAAATAAAAAGCCTGGTGTTATATACCTCTGTGCCCCCTCTGACTCAACATATCTGCTCATATCTGCTCAATTACAAATTCAACAACCTGAACTTCCAGCAACAAACAGAGGGAAACTAAACTTGATGTCAGAGTTCAGCTTGATAGACTACGAAACACTTGAAAAAACGGTACAGAATCTCAGCCCTTCCACATGTGTCTTAGACACTCTGCCTACCAATTTCTTCAAAACTGTTTTTCACCTCATAGCGGCGGATGTCCTTCAAATTGTAAATGTATCATTGCTGTCTGGCACTTTTCCTAAGTCACTGAAAACAGCTGTTGTAAAGCCACTTCTCAAGAAGAATAACCTGGATGCCTCCATGCTAAACAATTACAGGCCCATATCCAATCTACCTTTTATTGGCAAAATTATTGAAAAAGTAGTCTTTAATCAATTAACCACCTTCCTAACATCAAATGGGTATTTTGATTACTTTCAGTCTGGTTTTCGGGCAAATCACAGCACTGAAACAGCTCTCATTAAAGTTTCCAATGACATACGCCTCAACACAGATTCAGGTAAAACATCAGTCCTAGTGCTACTGGACCTTAGTGCAGCATTTGACACTGTTGATCACAATATTTTACTACACAGACTAGAACACTGGGTTGGATTTACAGGCATAGTTATCAGCTGGCTAAAATCATATCTACAAGAAAGGAGCTTCTTTGTTGCCATCGGAAACTGTACCTCAACACCAACGTCCTTGACCTGTGGTGTTCTCCAGGGGTCGATCTTGGGGCCACTATTATTCAACCTCTATATGCTCCCACTTGGACAAATCATTCAAAATAATTTGATTTCATATCATAGCTATGCAGATGACACACAAATTTACTTAGCTCTATCACCAAACAACTATGGTCCTCTTGAATCTATGTGTCAGTGTATAGAACAAATCAACACCTGGATGTCTCAAAATTTTCTTCAGCTGAACAAAGAAAAAACTGAAGTAATTATATTTGGTAAAAATGAGGAAAGACTTAGGGTTGCCACTCTCCTTGACACAAAAGGGTTGAAGGCAAAGGATACTGTTAAAAATCTTGGTGTATTAATTGACAGTGATCTAAATTTCAACAGCCACATGAAAGCGATAACTAAATCAGCTTTTTACCACCTCAAAAATATTGTCAAACTCAGAGGGCTGATGTCAAAACATGACTTAGAAAAACTCATTCATGCATTTATCTCCAGCAGGGTTGATTACTGCAATGGACTGTTCACAGGCCTTCCTAAAAAGACTATTAAACAGCTTCAGGTGATACAAAATGCAGCAGCTAGGACTCTAACAAAAACTAAAAGAACTGACCACATTACTCCAATTCTTAAGTCCTTGCACTGGCTTCCAGTAAGTCACAGAATTGACTTTAAAGCACTATTGCTTGTTTATAAATCAGTAAATGGAGCAGGACCTAAATACTTGTCAGACATGCTTCAGCAGTACACACCTTCTCGTCCTCTCAGGTCCCAGGTGAAAAACCTGCTAGTAAAACCTACAGTTAGAACTAAACATGGTGAAGCAGCTTTTAGCTGCTATGCGGCTCAGCTGTGGAACCAACTTTCGGATGACATTAAAAAGGCCCCAACTGTAGCCAGTTTTAAATCTAGACTTAAGACCAAACTGTTCTCAGACGCTTTCTGCTAACTGTGCCGAGTTACAAATTCTGAATCTGCCTCGATAATTATTCTACTTTGTCTTTTATTACTTTTTTTACTACTTTTGCCTTTGTTTTTGCTTACTAATTATTCTTTATTTTTAAATGATTTTACCTTGTGTTTTATGTTTTCTTTTTATTATGATCTTTACCTTTTAACTATTCTTTGACTATATTGCCCTTCTATGCTTTTATTTGTTATTATCGTTTGGTTTTGTTTATGTAAAGCACATTGAATGACCTCTGTGTATGAAATGTGCTATATAAATAAACTTGACTTGACTTGACCCTCTGTTCATTTACTTTACTTTAGGCTGTAGCTGTGTTTATGGTGTAGCCTATTGGCTGTGTGACCTACATCTCAATAGGGATACACAGTAAGGATCTGTGGCTTTTCTCTTATTTAGTTTTTTCCTAGACCATCTACTTGTGTTGTTCTTCACTAGTAAATCCTGCAACTAAGTGTTTGGATAAGTTTTACTCTTATATACATGGCAGGGTTTCATTAACTGTTTAGAATGGATTTGTTTTTTTATGTAACCAAATATACTACAGTTATCAGTTATTCGCCAATAATAGTCTTATGAAGAACACTGAGTTTCAAATACATTACATGACACTGTGCGAATGTCAGTGAGTGTCATGAGCAACCATACAGCATCAGGTCATCGTGGGTTGTCACGATGACCTGAGGGCAAAGGGGATGGCATGTCAACAGAGAGCAACTATGCCGCAACTCCAACCGGAACCCTGCCGCGGTCCAGGCCACCAATGCTCTGACTCACAAAGCCCTTAGGGGTCATGTGGTCACGGTCGCAACAGAAACTCCTGTCGTGTCAACTCAAATGATGTGAAAGAAATTGAGTGCTGTAAAAAAAAGAGACAAGAATGCAATTCCATCTGCAGTTGCAAGGGAAGATCAACTCATAAACAAGCTGAAATGACTTGAGTGCGATGTTTCGTGACAGCAGAGCAGACAGCGGAGGAACTGTGTGGCCTGTTGGGATTTGTACCGTTTACATCTAATATTATTTCCAACCAAGAGAAAAAAATGTGCTCCACTAAAAAACAGTTATGCTCATTACTTTCATTTAACTTCACTTCACCATTTGTGGTCAGAAATATCAGGAGTGTGTCAAACCTCCATAGGCCAAACACCATGCACTTACCCTAAATGTATCATGTTATGTATGTAGTCTTCGTTATGTTGGTGACTTTCGCAAGACCCAAGGTGTAGGCCTACCACTGGTCAAGTGGGACCATTTAATAATGTATTTAAATATTGTGTAAATATATACTTCTCTGAAAATATAGGGCACTGAGGGATTGATTGCTGAGTGTATATGGTGTATGTTTGGTTCACGTTCTTATTTGTCATATAGGGCCCACCATGTAGACTACTTGATTGTTCATTTTGTCATCTTAGCCTACAAATCTCAACTCAAAAGTCCATATCCTCCGAGCTATAGCCATATAGGCTACCTATATAGCTATAGCTACCATATGGTGGAAGGTGCTATCCTTACAGGTGGATGGATGCGTGACCTAGTAACCTATTTAGGTAGGAAGACTTGTTGTTAACGGAGCACCCCGATGTAATGATAGCCTTTTCATAATGTAACTTAATGTAAACTCAACTTTTAAGTGCCAACACATAGCTTATATATCTATGTTGAAGAAATGTAAGTTACTACGAATTGCTTTGACACAGGTTATAGGCCTACCTTTTTATAACGGCCTAGTTAACATTATACCGCAACATTAACCAGAAGAATCTGTGTAACTGCTTTACCTGGTCGACTGCTGTTTGTACATGTCAATGATGTTTTCCACCAGGAGGTTCCTCTGCAATCCATAGACTCCATGTCGGTCCAACACAACCTCATGCCTGCAGGATGGGCAACGGAAACGGCCTCCAGATGTAAGCGAGCCGCCTCTTGTGGGTAGGTAAGGGTTGGATGCCTTGCCACACGGATGCATTAAAAGGTTAATAAGGTAATTGTCGAAGAATGCTTGTAATAATGTATGACTTATTATTGCAACACGACCATCATATGCGCCTGCCTAGCCCATTAAGTTTTCAATGGAAAATAACTGGTGAAAGTATTCACCTGTAAAAATAAGTTACAGTATTGCGTAATTTGACGCAAACGTACAGATAAGTCGATTTTTACTATACCTGAAAGACATCGTTAGCACATTTGCGGCAAAGGTTGTGTTGACATGGAAGAATCACCACTGGTTTTGAAAATATCTCCAAACAAATGGGACAAATAAGCTGCTTCTCCAGGTCGTCCATTTTCCTCACTGTCTAGAACTATCAAACTACCAGTATTGGTCGTCTTTTTTTAACATGTACATATAACATAAGTTTGTTTAAGAGACAAAAACCATGGCCCAGACGAGTAGGCTACACTCGTTTCAAGTTGTTACCCGGCTGTGAGGCTGTTTTTAGAAACCTCACGTCAAAGGTTGCCATGTTTACGTGCCCATATATGAAAATGATTGAAGATACGCAAACAGCTGACGACTCGCTGGACACATGAACACACGGTCTACTTTTAATGTCGTAAAAATCATCCCCACACAAACGTAACCCCTCTAGAAAAACAAAGTAACCCTACATTGTTCATTTCGCAATCCACAAAGGCAACAAATCAGACAGACCCAAATTGTTGCCTACTGATATAATTTGGATTATTGTGGGCAGCTGTTTATTTTTTGCAATTTAATTAATATATAAAATGTAGGCTAATGAATTCAAGTTCAAATTCAAAGTTGCTTAATTAACAGTCATTTACAATGACAATATTTAGAACAGAGTATAACACAAGACTATTAAAGATATAAAAAAAGAAGACAGCAACATGTAGGCTTAGGCTACAGTAATAATGAGACATGTGTGATGTCTGTGTGAGTGTCTGCACGCAGATGCATGTGTGTTAAACATAAACACAGGTGTAGGCTACTTTCGACTAGTTTAGTTACCCACAGATGTGTTACATTTAGAGTTGACAAGGATGCTAAAGGCCCTCCACCAACTACTATGCCATTTTTTCAATGTCGTCAATGTATTGAGATAGGCTGCCATAGGAATTTAGTCTTGATTTCTCTTATTTTGCACAGTGTAGAAGAAATTACTTCTCTGCCTCAACCCTCTCTGTCTGACAGTGACCATGTATTTGTTGTTCACAATTGCAGCCAGTCTTTGCCTGAGCCTACTGGTTAGAATTGGCCTCTGCTTTGTATCTCTTGAGAAGATTACTTTTTTCGTTTTAGGGTCAGATAGCCTTTGATTCAGGGTTCAGCTCCTGGGTTTTCAGTGCTTCAGACTTGAATGTGTTTTTCAGAAGCATCCAGGCTAGCTAAAGCCATGCCAGGGCATACATCGGCCCACAAGCATCCAACTGAACATACACTGAACTCTACATACAGAACAACATACACTCACTGGGCACTTTATTAGGTACACCTTGCTAGTATCGGGTTGACTCCATTTGTCAGCTGCACATCTATCATGCAAATCTCATGCACATCCCAGGTGCCCTATTGGATTGAGGTCTAGTGACTGTGGAGACCATTTGAGTACAGTGAACTGTCATGTTCAAGAAACTGTCAGTTTGAGATCATTTGAGACATGGTGTGTTATCCTGCTGGAAGTAGCCGTCAAAGGTAAAGGGATGGGCATGGTCAGCAACAATACTCAGGTAGGCTGTGGTATTTAAACAATGCCATTGTTTGGTACTAACAGTGTCCAAAGTGTGGCAAAAAACATCCCCCCACACTATTACTTTTCCACCAGCAGTCTGAACCTGTGATACAAGGCAGGACAGGACTATATGCACTCATGTTCTAACCCTACCATTCAAATATCGCAGCAGAAACACATCAGACCAGGCAACATTTTCCCAGTCTTATATTGTCCAATTTTGGTGAGCCAATGCAAATTGTAGCGGCATGGTCTTCGGCTGCTCTAGCCCATATGCTTCAAGGTTCTTTGTGCTATGTGTTCAGAGATACTCTTCTGCATACCTGGGTTGTAATGGTTATTTGAGTTACTGTTGCCCTTCTATCAGCTCGAACTTGGCCATTCTCCTCTAACCTCTGGCATCAACAAGACATTTTCGCCCACAGAACTGCCACTAGATATTTTTGTTTTCTGGACCATTCTCTGTAAACCCTTGAGTCCCTGCAGATCAGCAATTTCTGAAATACTCAGACCAGCCCAACAACAATGCCATGTTTAAAGGGATTTAAACATTTATACCCCATTCTGATGCTCATGTTTGATTTTCAGCAGATAAGCTTGACCTACATGCCTAAATGCATTCTGTTGCTGCCATGTGATTAGCTAATTTGATATTTGTGTTAATGAGCAGTCGAACAGGTGTAGGCTACCTAATAAAGTGGCCCAGTGAGTGTATGTAGTCTGATCTGTTTAACCTATTCTGATCTAATCTGATTATCTTTTCTGCCCATAAGGTCTCTGTTCGGTTCCATTGCAGTTGGAGCAAGAACTGTAGCCTAATGTTTGCTGTTGTTGGTGGCGGGCATCACTCATCTACTGTGTGCCACTTGCCCACTCTCCCATGCCACTCGCCTACTGTCCCTCACCACTGTTCCGTGCGACTTGCTGTCCCACACCACTTGTCAACCGTTCCATGGGTTAGGGTTAGAGTTAGGGTTGGAATTGGTGACATGGGACAGTGTTGGCAAGTGTCACAGGACAGTCTCACAGGAGAGTAGGCAAAAACAGAGCAAGCAGTGGCCCTCTTCTGTGTAGCTCATGTGATATAGGCCTAGATTACCTACCTGCTATCACTTCACTGCTTGACATTACCTTACATTGAGACAGCCAATCTCACTTTATCAAAGAAGAACATTTCAGAAATTAAAGCTGCAGTTGGCAAGAATTTTTTGATCATATTCACTGAAACAGACACTATGCTCCGACAGAACAACATAAATCAGCCAGTTTTAGAAAAAAAACTGCACTTCTACCTCCACCTAGAGCAGTGGTTCTCAACCTTTTTTGAGCAAACGCCCCCCCTGACCTTACTTTGATCCTCTGCAATTAAAAAAAAGCCCTGGGTAGGCTATAGGCCACTCACACTCATGCTATATTGCTTAAATAAAAAAACGAGCCCATTTCTGTGCTGTTTTGGTTTCTTCTGGAATTATAAGAAAATATCCCTATGAGCCTATTTTATTATTAAGCAGATTTAGCCCACTGTTAGAAGCAATAGAAGACTGGTTGGGTAAAAAAAACATGTACAAATTGATAATTTGCATTGTACTGTCGGCACTTTTTCTTGCTATCCGCCATGTTCGTTTGTGTTGTTTTATTAAAGATGAAGACGTCACAGTGAATTGTGTAAATTTTTATTGGTTATTGAACTGTTAAGCCGCAAACTTGGGTTATGTTTATCGGCGTTACTATAGAGATGACGATAGCTGGGGCTGGGGGACATGAGTCCGGGCGTGTGCAGGCCCGAACTGCACTGTATGACCACTGAGCATAGATAAACAGTAAAATGTAGCTGGGACGGTAGAGGGGTTAGAAACCCATGAATGAAAATAGCCTATTTATTTCAGGTAGCCTATTTTTGCACCAATCCAATCCAATCCAATCCACTTTATTTATATAGCACAGTTTAAACAAACACAAGGTTCCCAAAGTGCTGTACAGCAAGATAAGAAACACACAAGACACCACAGAAGCACAATAATAGGATAAAGTATTACAATTAAAAGAGATAAAAACGAACTAAAATAAATGTAAAAAAATAAATAAAAGTAAAAAGACATAAAAACTAAAATAAAAGTAAAAAAGAGATAAAAACTAAAAAAAAGTAAAAAGAGATTAAAAACCAACTCAAATCCAATAAATAAAATCAAATAAATAAAATATACTGCCCACATTACACATCTACATACCATCAACACACTACCTGGGGTTAAAAGCCAGAGAAAAGAGGTGAGTTTTAAGATGGGACTTAAAAAGAGACAGTGAAGGGGCCTGTCTGATGTGAAGGGGTAGATTGTTCCATAGTTTTGGAGCTGCAACGGCAAAAGCTCGTTCCCCTCTAGATTTTAGCCTGGGTCTGGGCTCTGTCAGGAGCAGCTGGTCAGCTGACCTGAGAGAGCGGCTGGGAGTGTATGGGTGGAGCAGCTCAGAAAGGTAAGATGGGGCAAGGCCATGCACGGCTTTAAAAGCAAATAAAAGAGTTTTAAAATGAATTCTAAAATGGACAGGCAACCAGTGGAGTGAAGCTAAAATAGGTGAGATGTGCTCATACTTTCGTGTGCTAGTTAAAAGACGGGCAGCAGCATTTTGTACCAGTTGCAGACGAGCAACGGTGGACCCGCTAACCCCCATATAAAGTGCATTGCAGTAATCCAGCCGGGTGGTCACAAAGGCATGGATTACTGTTTCAAAGTGCTGTTTTTGAAGGACTGGTTTAATTTTTGCCAGCTGCCTCAACTGGAAAAAGCTTGATTTTACCACAGATTTAATCTGGCTGTCAAATTTAAGGTCAGAGTCCACTTTTACCCCCAAATTTGTCATGATTGGCTTGTGGTACTGTGCTAACAAACCCAGATCAACCAGGGAGTCACAGAAGTGCCACCAAAGACCATGACTTCAGTCTTTTTTTCATTAAAATTTAAAAAGTTAAGAGACATCCAGGCTTTAATGTCATGTAGGCATTCTAGCAATGGCTTAATACTGTAAGCATCTGACTTTTTAAGAGGGACATAAATCTGTGTGTCATCCGCATAGCAATGAAAAGAAATGCCGTGTTTCCTGAGAATTGAACCAAGGGGGAGAAGATAGAGAGAAAATAAAAGAGGGCCAAGCACAGAGCCTTGTGGTACCCCATATGAGAGGGGGACAGTGGAGGACACAGAGTCACCAACACTAACACAGAAGGTTCGATGTGACAGGTAGGACCTGAACCATTCCAGAGCTGTGCCTCTGATGCCCACCCACTGCTCCAAACAGGCAATCAGGATTTCATGGTCCACTGTATCAAAAGCAGCAGTCAGATCAAGCAGTACAAGGACAACGCAGTGACCAGAGTCAGTAGCTAAAAAGATGTCATTAAAACTCTTAAAAGCGCTGATTCTGTGCTGTGCAATGTTTTAAAGCCAGATTGGAAGATCTCAATGATATTTTGCTCATTTAAAAAGTCCATGAGCTGGGAATACACAATCTTTTCTAAGATTTTAGACAGAAATGGCAATTTGGATATCGGCCTGAAGTTTGCCAAAACAGTAGAATCCAGCCCAGGTTTTTTTAACAAAGGTTGCACAACGGCATGTTTAAAATTACCTGGAACCACTCCAGAGGTCAGACTGCTATTAATAACTGCAGTAAATGATGGTCCAACAGTCTAAAAAACCTCCTTAAGAAGTCGGGGAGGGACATTATCAACTGGCGAGCCTGAGGGCTTCAAATGACCAACAATATCCAGCACAAAGGGCAGGGTCACAGGCTGAAATGAGTCAAAAACAGCAGAGAAGGGGACAGACACTGAAGGGTCAATGGCAGGTGGTGAAAAAAAATATGTGAAAACCATGAAAGTTTAAAATTAAAAAAAAAAAAAAAAACTCTCACGTTCCCAGCGCCCCCCTAGGTTGTACGAACGCCCCCGTTGAGAAACCCTAACCTAGAGCTTGTTATTTGTTTTGCAAAAATCCACAGCTCCCGGTTCTTCTGGTCCAATCAGAGCAGGGCTGTGTGAGACCTGACTGTCAATCACAGTCTGGTGCGCACTGATGTGCACAAATAGGGCCTTCCCCCACCTAATTTTTTGGGCTCCTTGCATTTTTTTCTTTATTGGCCCTAAATGAACAGAAACACATTGGCTCAAATGTTAATCATGATTTGCAGCCTTGACCCCATTTTTGTCCCAAACTGAGGCCCCGTCCACACAGAGACGCTTTTTGGGTTAAACACACTGGTTTTGCTTCGTCTTGGCCGATCGTCCAAACGAATCCTGTAAAGGCACTGCCTGAAACCGCACTTTTTTGAAACCTGGTCCCAGGGTGGAAAAATCTGAAACCGTAGCCCTTGTAAGTTTGTTTGGACGGCGAAACCGCATACTTGCGTATTGATGATGTCATCGCCACACCTCAGCTGCCCTGGACTTGACACTTATAGTATTGCCTAACAATACTAGTTTTCATACATGACATTACCTACGATTACACTCAGTAGGATAAATATCACAACTGGTGCTGCGCAGCGCCAATAGCTTATGACTTGGTGGACTGAACAGTGTTTTTCCCAGTGTTTTTTTGATGCATTCTAGCTACTGTCAGTGACGCGAGAGAACTAGTCAGAAGTTATTAGGGAAGTGCGGTGTAAGTTTAAATTAATTTGTGCATAGTGCCGGTGTCATTCATTTATTTTACATGTCTTAGAACATAAATACATGCATTCACAGTGAAGTCAGATATGAGCATACAAAGACGCTTAGAACTCATGTTAAGCCAATGGTAGCGCACTAAATGCGAATGCACGATTTGATGCAGGTAAAAGTATTGACTGTTACTAACGAAGGTATTATAGCAATATTATAAATGTGGCGACGGAATAGCCTAGAACTTGGTAGGCCTAGCGTTTAGTAGCCTATGCAATTGTGATGATAGCCAAAACTAATGTGAATCGCGGACTATCCTACAACCAAAGAAAGTAAAGGAGATCATTTGTACCTGCGTTAGCCAAATAAAGGACGGGACTGCACCCTTCACAAACTGTAAAAATTAAGTTTATTAGTTTTACAGTTGACTACGGTTTACAGTTCACCATCAGTCCACACAAACAATTCTGGTTTCCTTGCACTAGCCATTTTCGTCTGTAGCCTATTCTGTCTGTTTGTATAGCCTACAGCGCGCAAGCTTTGGTCAATTTCTGTAAAGACACAGTGCCACCTATAGGCCTGGGATATGAAGTAACGTGTTGAGTCATGTTGAGATGGATCCGTTTGGACGCTAATATTCTTGATACTGTTCCAGGGAAGACGGAGGAAAAAAAGATCGGTTTGGTACGTGTGGACTAGGCCTAAAACTCAATGAGAGGGTACTCAGTGGTAGTGGGGGAGGGGCATGGGAGTTGTAAACATTCAAAATTTTGTCTAAGTCCCCTCAATCTGTCAGACATGCCAACTGCAGCTTTAATGTTATGTGGAAATGGGTTAATACAACCAGCTTTAGGTGAACGGAGATGTAGATCATCTAACAAATTCATTTATTTGTGCAAGCCTATGGTGTTCACTCCACAAGTGAAATAAATGATTTTTTTTTAAGTTGCGTCATCTAAATAAACTATTTCCTACGATATAGGCTACCTCTGTTACAATAAGTTGTGACATTAGCCTAACAGACAACAGCCTATTTCGAGGTGAGGCTTTAGGCTCATGTCTGTATCACTGGGCTATGCATATTAAAGGTGGTCTAAGCGATGCTGGGTAACGTCACTTCTGTTTGACTCTTAAACAAAACAGACAGCTAGCTCGCTACTTCCTCCCCCTCCCTCCCGTGCTGCTCCCGTGCAATTGAAACTCTCCTAAACGCGCATCTCGTCTGTGATTTGCTGGAACAGTTTGTTATGTTTTTATGGGCTAGGTTTGCCCAGGTTGTTTTTGTTGCCGTTTTTGGAGCCTGGGCTGTCCACAGAGATCGCGTTTTTTTAAAGTGTATTCAGGACACAGACAGCTAGCGGTTGGTTAGGTGATGTTTGCAGCAAGTGACATAAAATGTTTTAGCCTAAAAAAAACGTGTGGCATCGCTTAGAGCACCTTTAATTAAATGTAAAAGACACAGAATAATGAAGCAAAGATAATTAATGCGTAGCAAGATGGGTTGTCCTAGTTCATGTCTATAAGGGCAAAGTGGAGTTCAGTCAGAGACGGGTTCTGGTTCAGTCCCCGCCTGCACAGGGGCGTGTCACTGACGTATGACTGACGTTTGAACGCCTCGGTTCCACGTGGTTGATGCATGGGGAGGGTTGCCGGAGTACAAAAGAAACTTGGTGTACACCTTCATTAATGTAAGTAATTTTCTCCCGACTGGAGGGTCATACTGTCACGACATTCTCCTGAAATGGGGAGGAGGGTTTGGAGTTCATGATACCGTGTCCGAAATGTGCATCCATTGCTCAGAAAAATAAGGCTTTGACAAATTCTGGGAAATTCTTGGATTCTGCCATAGACCTCAATGTTAAAAAGGGAACCCGATCACTGCATAAATGGGGGATAGTGGCCCCTCCTCTTGCGGGGCGTGTATTACTGCTACCCTATTTGCATAGGCTACATTTCCGAGGACAGGAAATGTCCTCTCAGGAAGTATCTTCGTAATCAACCATCTTTGAATGAAGTCTACCCAAAGCATGTTTGCATTATGCAAAGGGAATATAAATAAATTGTGTTGCATATACCATCTTAATTAAAGGATAATTCCGGTGTGATTTTGACCTAAAGTGTCTTGAAACATGATACCGAGTGTGAACGTATGTCTCATAGCTCACCTCAGCTTGTCCCCTGCACTCAGAAATCTGGCGCTAGTTAGCCAATGCTACCAACAGGGTTTTGTTGTGGTGCCTAGGGCATCGGCCTAGCCATGAAAATAAATACCTTAAGGAATTTTACCGTTCAACGCCATCTTGAATTTAGTCACGATAAATCGAGCGACGAGTACGAATGAACAGGTATGATAAGGGATCAGATTCCAAAAATAATTCAGTGGAAATGCATATGGATTCCAGTTGGTCTCTATGCTGTTTCCATGGATAGTTACAGGAATCCACGTGTTTCTTGTTTTAAATATCGTTGTTTTGTTCACTTTTGCACTACCACCATTCCAGACTCTAGGGCTAGGCTACCATAGCACCTTAACATGGTCAATACATCACATGGTCAGTCCATTCCAGACCTTTATCAATTCACATGCTCCTTTATTTATACATTTCTGTGAGTGATTTTTATGTGAGATATATGTGTGTATGTGTGTTTGTTGTGTTATGGTGTATAAGCTAAATGGATGGCTAACATTTCCCTCGGGATGAATAAAGTAGGCTTGTATCTATGTATCTATCTACTCTGAGAACAGAATGCGTGTGTAGCCAAGGGCCTAGAATCAACTGGCTTGCAGTGCCCATGCATGCAGGGCTATCTAATTTGGTTCCATCTTTTCACGTGTTGATAGGCTTAGACGTAGATGCAGTTTGATGTGCTATATCTGTCTAAAATACTGTAGGCCTATGGCAAGTGATGTAAAAAGGTTCATTGGAGAATGCGGGCATCGATCCCGCTACCTCTCGCATGCTAAGCGAGCGCTCTACCATTTGAGCTAATTCCCCGTTGCTACATTTGGGGTTGAACTGGGAAAAAAACAGTTAGTAATGTATTCATAAGCTATTGATGACATTCCTGATTAATCAATGATCAGGACTTTTAAATCATAGCATATCAATCAAACATCGTATTTCATTATCCAAAGTGGATACTTTTCACTACCTGAATGTTAGCCAAACCTATCTTGGGCCGGGCCTGTGAGTAAAGAAGCGCCATGCAGACTGCTAACGATACATTAGCGTTAGCTAACTTTGCATCTGTACCCAATTCATAGTAGCCTAGACTAGTCTTATCTGAAATATCCTAGTTTAGTGCAGCCGCTACGCTATGCAGCTATGGGTGAAATGTTTGCTTTACACAGGGAAGGATTTTCGGTTATGGCATAGGCTACTAGCTGTTAAAGTAACTTAAACTTTGCATTAGCTAGGCTACCGAGTCTGTAACGTTATTTTTTCTCTGGCGTAACTTTCACTAACGTTAACGAATATGGTGACTTTAGCTATCGCCACACCACCCAAGTAATCTAGTATTGCAGAAATAAATGGTCATAAGTTATATTAATTTCTAAATGTATTATAGCATTCATGTGAAGAACGCAACACTTTTGTACAACTTACAATAGCATATTCTTCGAGCTTTCAAATTTTGAGAACCCGGAAGACAGAGCAGCTCCCTTCGATAGCTCAGTTGGTAGAGCGGAGGACTGTAGCGGTAACACTGACATCCTTAGGTCGCTGGTTCGAATCCGGCTCGAAGGAGGGAAACCTTTTTGTTTTTGAACAGTTAACGTACCGGTAGTCACAGTCTGTGAGCCAGCGGAGACGGTGCCACGAAAGGGCACCAAACCAAACCAGTTTTTTTTTTGCTGCTCATGCATTATACATTGGGTATAGGTAAATGGTATAGTGTATGGCTACCTACTAAGCTTCAGCTGTGAGTTCCAGATGTCCATCATGCATTTTTGTGTTATAGACACATATCTATCAGAAAATAACAATAAACTTAGGTGCCCTCAGTTGGCACCGATCGGTCCAAAATGGGCCTATAACTCATAACTGCATTAAGCTTACTGCATGTATCTGGACTTTAACAGACAAGAAAACATTCAAAGAAAGGAGATGGAGAGATCATTTGAATGTCTTTAATAGCACATTATTAAACATTATTGAAATAGCAGATCAGAGTTTTTAAAGTAGTCCAGCCTATGTTTTCAAATTAATATTGATATGGTAATGTTTTCACTTGTTAATCTTTTTGCACAGTCTCTTTATTTCTGTGTATACAATTGTAAAGAGCAGTTTTATAACATGACAGAAAGCAACAGTCAACAGAACTCATATTGAAAACCATCAAGCAATCAATCATTCATTACGGTATTTACATCTTTCAGAGGGTCCATGCAGTCTCTCTTGCAAATGGTGAGAGGGAAACAGGAGCAATGGCTATTTGTGACTTCACTCCAGACCATCACTGTCCTCCCTCTCAGGTATAACTCCTGTGCCCATCACCAATCAACTGAGTCTTCTCACTGGCATTGGTTGGCTGATGCACAATGGGGGTGTCACCATCTGGCAAAAACAGACAAAAAACCTAGTTAAGCATGAGGCCTTGGTGTCATATGCCAGGTTGAGAGAGATGATTATCCCCTTGTAATAATTACATAACATTACGTTTGCTTGTGACACCTTCCAGGGAAGATGAAAGGTGTTTGTTGTGAGCTATTTGTTGTGGGTTTCGTCCTGCTGGCTGTCCCCAGATTGAGTGCAGTCATACTGGGCAGAATGACAACTCCATCAGTCCAGACGAGAGTGTACTTTTAACCTTGCGACAGTGCCCTGCATCCAGAAAAATCACTTGACATCGGTGGGAGGTCGTCAGCCGTATAGCCTAATCAGTGAATGCACAATTTAAAAACAAAACAACGCTGTGCGTGAGGGCTAGTGGTTGAGAGATGCTGTGATACTGTGTGCTCTGCCCGTTAATTTGGTCTATTTTTTTCCTTGTTTTTTTTTTTTTATGTTGGAGGCAAACCACTTCGTTTCCTCTTATCGTGGGATTGCTTAAAATAACTGGTAGGAAAATTTGCTTTGAGAACTGACTCACAGGCAGTAATTATCAGTGTTGTGGCAAACTACTGAAGACTTGAAAAGCCTCCTGCTGCCAACTGGCATATTTTAAATGTATAATATCCAAACATCTGACTCAAAAGAATGATTTCTAATTATTTTCATTAACAGGCTGATATGACACACGTGAAAATAATTAAGTGTATATTTCGCCTATACTTTTGCATCTAAAGGCTCAGGCTCTATTCTGACTTCAAAGTTGTTTTTAGATCAAGTGGTCCTATTTGCTTCAAAAGACTCGTGTCCAGACATCATGATACTGACTAAAGCAACTAATTAATTCTTTTTTATTCGTTTCCCTCTGTATTATCTGTAACATACGTATAATTATTTGTAATTGCAGTTTTGCCTCCCCTGCTTTAACTCTTTGTCTATTGAAATCATGTCCAAAATTATGTATTCAGTCTTGCACAAACAAAATAGAAAATACTAGCAGAAAATCATATTCTTTCATAAACTCATAACCTCCCTACAAGTTTCGATCAGGTTGAATGCGTTGAACAGGTGCTACACCTCCTAGTAGTGCTGTAATCACTTTATTTCCCAGAAAGAGCACTCAAGTACAATATGTAAAATTAAACTACACAGCATCCCTGATACAAAAAACACCTCATGGTGTTATAGTCCATAATGTATATGCATTATCACATAACTTGATGTGTAAACATATATATATCTATGTTTATTACACATACAAATTAAATTATGTGATTAATACATATGTCACTGTACTGTCATTCTTTCTCACCAAGGTCTTTTTGCAGAGATGCTATTTTGTTCCTTGTGTCTTTCTAGGACACTTTCAATCATATTCTCCTGTATTGACATATGTTGGTCCTGACAAAACGAGCTTTTATCCAAAAGAAAAGTGGAACATGAATTTGAAAGGATAAGGAACGCTGCAATTTTTTCATTGTGAAAAGATGATGTGAAATATGAAATACTCTCTAAAGTTCTTCTTGGGGTAATTTTTGTGGATAAAATGACAAGATTGCAAACACACCACTCAGTCAAAGCATGCAGATCTGCACGGATGGCGAGTATTGATTGTCTTTCTCTGCCCTTCCTGTTTGTTACTTACACATGCGTGTGGCCTGCTTGCTCCTTTGTTATGAACAACATCACAAACAAATATCTTTTGACATCTTACATAAATGTACGAGAGCTGATTGTTGACTGAGAAGTGATTACTGATTTAGCAATTGTGCACAAGTCTTTCCACCCAGTTGCTGAGGATATTTATGGCAGCCCTTACTATCAGCTGTCACTATTTGTTCTGCTTATTGTGCACAGCCTAATCTTATGGAATCTGTGTCTTTCTGTGAGAGATTTGTGGTAAAAAGGAACAGTGACAAGAAGCTCTGAAGCAATGATGATCCCGCTAGACCACTTTTCTTTTGCAGTCCAAACACATCATCCAAACACTCAGTCTTATACCTGCCATCATCACCAAGTACCAAAAAGACTTCAGAATACAACATCACATTAAATGGCAATCACAGCCAGTTTTGCCTCAGGGTGTGACAACGTTTTTGCAAAACACTACAGCCCCTGTTGGGAGTTCCAAACATTGTAGGAGCTCTCTCCATAATTTAATCACATTTTAACCATAACAATCATTTGATTACTAAAATGTCACCTATTTAATCATTACTGAGTAGGAATCATACAAACAGAGGTATGACTCTGGTCGTGGTGACTAGTACATCAAGCATCACTGACACTATTGAACATTAGTTAAAGCTGCAGTTAGCAAGATTTTTTTGATCATATTCACTGAAACCGACACTATGCTCCGACAGAACAACACAAATCAGCCGGTTTTAGAAAAAAAAACGCACTTCTACCTCCACCTAGAGCCTGTTATTTGTTTTGCAAAAATCCACAGCTCCCGGTTCTTCTGGTCCAATCAGAGCAGGGCTGTGTGAGATCTGACTGTCAATCACAGTCTGGTGCGCACTAACGAGCACAAACTCAATGAGAGGGTGCTCGGTGGTAGTTGGGGAGGGGCATAAGAGTTGTAAACATTCAACATTTTGGCTAAGTCCCCTCAATCTGTCAGATGTGCCAACTGCAGCTTTAATTGATTTGCTAATTTCTTTTTGCGAGAATAATTTTATTTGCTCTGCGTATGACTCAATATATAACAAACATAAGACTTACTGTCAGTACCATGACATAACATATAATCAATGTGTCTTGTGCTGCATTGAGATATGCTATTACAATACTGTAATAACAGATAAGTGCACTCAAAATAGCCCAGTCAAATCATCTTCTTTGAGTGAGTTCAGTTGTGTGAAAGTGTGTCAGCTTTATTTGTAATAAAATTCACTCTACATGTTGACATAACTCAGTCAAAGCAGCCAGTTGAATTGACTGTTTTTCTTAGTGTGTTCATCTTTCTTTCACAAAGAAAACCCATGTCTCCAGATCTGTGCATGTGTTCACCTGTTTCGTTGTCCGTGCGAATCTGCTCCTCCAGGTCTTCGGGCGACACGTAGCACTCTGGGTCCTCCTCCCCTGGTGTGCGGGGCTTACACTTCCCACAACAGCAGTTGAAACAGCAGCACAGACAGCAGCAGAAGTAGCAGCCCGTCAGCAGGCCGCAGATCGCAAACAAGCCCTGGAGGTACAAACACAAACACAACATCACCCATACATAACAAACAACTACATAACCACAATATAATAGTAACAACTAAAATATAATAATGACAATAACAACAACAATAACTCAATATTGATTCATCATTGTCTGACTATTGTTGGTTATTATAAATGTATATTCATTGTCTTATATGATTATTATAAACTTAATTCTTGGAGTAGCATGTCTACAATGGGGTTTGTATTATCAGTGAGAGCAGACCCGCTCAAATGACAGTGGTGGCCTACAGCTGCTTTTGCACATTTTCACAATACAGTGGTGGTCTGGCATGGAGGCACACAATGCCTCATTGCTGTATTCCCTATGGACCAGTTTCACAATGAAGTCTAGTCCTAGACTTAAACAAATCTTATAGTCTAGACTATAGGCTTAATCCATGCACAGAGAGCTGGTGAGATTAGTTCTACACTGTACTGTCCACAAGCTGGGTCTAGTTCTAAACCCTCCAGTTTACTTTTTTTCAATAATCCATGTGCTCTCACTACAGTAAGTAGATATCCACCCTAAATTAACCAGCTCACACTAACTTCCTCTTTAGCCATAATGTGTAACTCTCACCTTTGCCCACCAGCTGGATAGCAGGAAGTACGTGTTGACGTTCTCTTCTCCAAATTGTTGTGAGACATAGAGACCCAAGGATCCATATTTGTCATAGATGTTTCTCTTGGTAACATCTGACAGGACAGTGTGGGCATTATTCAGCTCTTTAAACTTGTCTGCGGCATCAGGGTTGTCTGGATTCTTGTCAGGATGATATTTTAAGGCAAGTTTCCTGTCAGAAGAGTATAGGTCAGCATATTGACATATATTCTTTACATGTAGATTCCATGGAAACCTCAAGACTTATGATGATCAGAAATGACATCACCATAAATGATAAGTGTAGTTTTTCTGAAAGTGGTGGAAATACATTTGTATTTACAAAAGCACAGATTACACATCAGGTATAAAGGTTTGTTGAGGAAAAAGAAGATGTTAACTAAAAATACTACCTCATTCAATCAACACATCTTATTTTATAACTGTAATATAATCATTATGATATCATTAGATCCACCAGGACTAAGCTTCTTGATGACCCTTTTTCACGGTGTCACACACGGTTAGTGTGAAATATTTTGCTAATATGCTATGGGGTGGGGAGAGAAGGCCACGTTCACACCCTGTGTATAGCACCAGGCTGAGTGGCTGCAGACAGCTGTTTCCCTTCATTCAGACGTGTCCACACCCACGGCAAGCTCGGCAACTGCAGCGAGCATGTACATCATAAGTCCATTTCATAAGAGAACCAATCAGAAGGAACAGTGTAGACCGGACTCAACCAAATATAGGTCAGTTCTGGCCAGGTTCGACTCACATCCTGTTTACTACATCTGCTCTGGCTCCAAAAAACGCTTACTACAATGATTCTGGTTCCCATTTGACATATAGGACCTCTCACTTTGACCCATTTCTATCTAATTCTAAGGGCATTAGGTCATGTCCACTCATGTCTCAGTCATTAGTTTAACCCTAAGGATGACCACCTGTTGGCCTCCCTCCCACACATATTCAGTCATGTGGGCAAAGTTAAGTGGACAGGCAAGTCAAGAGCAGTGCCAGAGAAATAAGCATCCCAACCCAGGGTGTCCAGTGTTGGACAATAGATATTCTATAAACCTGGACACATGTGTGGATGGAGGGGTGGAGTAGCCTATCATTTAGACATTTCAATGGTCATTGCTACGCATTGCTACGCTATTGCATTCAATGCTACGCTATACTTCCGCCCAGGAAGTATGAACACATCTTGCTTCATGCATCAGGTTTGCCTGCAATGAGCCAATCACCTGAGCTGCAAATCCCACATGACCGAAGACACAGGAACTAAAAACCCTCCATGGATTGGCCACAGATGCATGATTGACATCAGTCTGAGGAAGCAAACTTAAATAGCAGATGATAACTGGCTGAAGCTATCTGCTCTGGCAATATACCAGGCAGTGTATGCTTGTTCAGATTTAGACCCCAGAGGTTGGGATGTTTCAAGGGGACACAATTTCTAAGCTACGCACTGGCTGGTTTGAAACCTGAACCTTCTTCCACTTACCTATGTCAGGAGGAATCATTGCCCTTGCCCCTGAGTTTTACTGCCTATCAAAGCTCCACGACTTCAACAAAAGCATTACAAATTTTCCAATAAACATCATTGGCCCCTTTGAGCTTGTTTTTTTTAGTTTTTTTTATTTTGCTAACGTGTACTAAACTGTTATTTCACATCAAAATTTCATGATGCACCAAGCACGCATGCTCATTAATGTTTAATTAATCCAACAGCCCCTGAAAAAAGTTACTATGATTACATATTCATTAACACACATGAGAGCTGTTAAGAAACAATTTAAATGGCTTCCTGGAAGTGGGTTTGCATTAAACCATTTAAGAGACGTACTCAAACTCGTGAACTCAAAGTCCTACTAACACTAAACCTCCATTTGCCTTTTAAGTTATAGACTTTTTTTCTCTCCAAACGTGGAGTATAAAGTCAATAGATATGCAATAGCTTAGAAAAGTCAACAGATTAGATAGCTGACACTACAAGGTAATATGGAGCCTGAATGATATAGTATATACAACAAGGCAAAAGAATGAGTCATCAGAACAGGATCCTGTGAGCACCTGTTGCATTGTAAACTAAAGCCCTGACTTGCTTATTCTTATTGTCACGTCTGTATTTATTTCAGAATAAGGTAGTGTTTGTCATTCATTGCCTCTCCCCTTGACAGTATTCTAACTGCTTCTGTGTTGTAGATTGTTTTGATAGTAGATTGCAAATTGAGTTGTTTTGTAGTCAGAAGAAAGAGGGACTGCAATCATACTTTCATGCTCTTTCACGCTTTTCATGCTTAGGCCCAGATCAGCTGCTGCCCTGACAAGGCTGTCTTGCTGTCGTTCACATACGACCATCTTTCAAATCTCTTCTCAAACCCTTATTCACGTAAGACTCAGGGGCAAGGCAAGTGCTCAGCATCATAAATATTTCAGCTATACGGAAGCCATTTTATATTCATACTGCTTCTTAGCAATATCAGGAGACAGTTGTTCTAAGGGATTCATTTTCTATTTCTGTTGGTGCTATTCTATTTCGTACCACTTGCTCTACAAAAAAACTGTGTGTAAATTGCTGTTACATAAAGTGTCGGCCTAACATGATTACAGAGACAACCATAGGTGTAGGACTCAGGACCTGAAACACAAAGTGTGTCCTCTTTTCACCTCTGTTTTTTGAAGGTCATGTGAAAAACAGATGAACTTTTGCGCTCACCGGTAAGACTTCTTGATGTCGTCGTGTGTGCAGTTCTTGTCCAGGCCCAGTATCTGGTAGAGAGCCTCCCCTGACGTAGACAGGGCGCGCTGCCTTTGTTCACTCATCTTCCTTGACCATTACCTGTGAGGTGTGAATTAAAATGACCTACACCAAAGAAGAAATCAGTCCATGTACACAGCCATCAATGAAAAATCAGAATAAGAATGACAACAGGGATTGTTTGTTGTGCATGCTCACAAAGCTCATGAATAGTTAGAAGTTGCAGTAATGCCATCCACAAACCATTTTATATAGTATTGTGTGTAGAATTTGTTACACACATAGAAAAAGGAAAATGATTCTTGTGTGGATGTTAAACAGCAAGGCATTGTATTCCATTGCTGGTATAGCTTCAACAATTCCTTCAGTCATTCTGAAAAGCATACCTTCCTCTAAATAATTCCTTCATTTTAAATGAAGACCAAATCATTAAATATTTCATCAAAAAAGAATTGACCAGGCTTAGATATTCCAAATAACTGAAATGCACTTCATAACATCACCAAACCAGCAACGGCTATGTAGTTTTACTCTTTATCACACAGACGTCCAACAGTCTCCTACCTGCTCCACACAAGAGATCCCAAAACACAGTCCTCCCCAAAGCGCAGCAGACAGGTCAATGGAGTCGGGTTGCTCCTCTGAGTGCTGGTGGACTTATGGTGAGATGAATAAAACATTTGATAGTCCTAGAGCTCAGGTATCGGAGGCTATCCTACTATGGTTGCCAGCAGGCTTGATTGGGTTTCAACATTGACAATCTTCATGCCATACACAACACAATGCTTTGGAATGGCATGTGTCAGAGGTACAATAGATTAACCTCTATTGAGCATCACCTATGGTTTCTCATTGGGGTTTAGGTGTGTGTATATCTGAAGAAGAGGAGGGAGTCAGTGACAGAAGATGTTACCAAATCGTGCTTCTTCCCCAGAGCCAACTCCTGGTCTTGAAGTAGAATTGGACAAGTTTCATAGACTTAAGTTTTAATCTGGAACCGAAGCGCCATCTGGTGGTCGTAAGAATGAAATACATATGCACTAACAGATGTCAGCAAAATATAAGGCAGGTGAGAGATTAAAAAAATAGAATATGGTCATATAAGAATAGAATAACCAGTGCATAGGGGAGAGGAAGATATTGTAGGTGTTCACGAAAAATAAATGTACATGTATTTCTCTCCATCCTTTTAGTTTGGTTGGTTCGTCGTGTGTGTATTTTTACATAGGTACTTTGTGAGCTGAATTTCTGAAAACTATAAAAACACTGGACAATTTTGGATTGATCAGTTTGGTTTGGTCATCTTGGCTTTTGTAGTGAGGTGGTATGTTTGGCCACAAGATGGCGCTGAAATGCTTTTGGTGAGTAGCTGAGAAATACCGTTTGTGACAATGGTGTTGCTTCATTTTCGCATATTACACTCTACTGTTACATTTACACCTGTAGAGAGGAGCCTGTTTTTGTTCCATAAGTGCATAATATTATTGATTATTGGTATTCAATGTCATTGATAAGGAACAATATGAGGCTGAATACTGAGAAAAGCAGTGCATATTATGTTTGCTTGTTTGATAGATAGATAGATAGATAGATAGATAGATAGATAGATAGATACTTTATTGATCCCCAGGGGAAATTCAAGTCAGCTATGTGAGTTTTTGATGCAAATCTGCTAATATAATTATTATTTTGATACCCTTTGCAAATTATTTCATGGTTTCAGTAAAGCTGTCCAGGATGTAGGTGGATCTAAGAATGGACTAAGAATCACTACTAGGAGAGAGAATTGCACTTGACCAGCTTGACACATTTCATAAGACAGTTAAATAAATTCTTAATTTTGTTTCACTGAAATACTTTCCCTAAAGGCTAAAAAACACAACTCACTGAACCCCGGTGTTCATATTCTATACTCAATAGCCAAGCGAATGGTTAACCTGAATGATATAATGTGAAGATGCACTCAAACTGTGACTTACTGCTAATTCTGCCAGATACAGCATTTTCTTCCTACAGTGCTCCTGAACATACTGCAGTGAATAATGAATTAATTGAAGGGCTTGGCCAAATAATAATATTTATATACAAAGTCATCAATCCTAAATGTACAGTATCTTCTGAAAAAGCTTACAACATGCAACAGCTCGTACAAACACTTAAAGACCTAGTAACTAGTCAATGAGTTTGAAAGATAAACACAGTGTTTCTACATAAACAGTGATAAAGACCAACTGTTATCTTGTAATACAATGTCTGAAAACCTTGATTGTGTTAAGCTCGATCATAAAAGCATCCATTTCTAACATGCCACTGCTGGCGCACACGCGTCAGAGCGTGATCATGCTCATTTTTTCGTACCTCTCGGGGGACGTTTTGCAACTGGATGCTTTAACTCTCCAGGGGAATTAGCAGGTTTGCTACTCACCTGCCCTCGTCATGCCCACACACACACACACACACACACACACACACACGCACACGCACACGCACACGCACACACACAGACAGACACACCTCCCATCCCTGAAGGCTGCTCCTGCTAAGCATGTGTGTCAAGGGAGGGGAGAGTGCCAAAAACAAAGGCATTAATGAAATGGTTTCCTCGCAGTCAGTGAGCTCAGTGGGAGACCCCCCCCCCCCCCCCCCCCCACACACACACCCCACCCCACACCAACAGGAAACGTGGTTGTGTGCGTAACACTAGTCCCTCCCAAGGAAAACATGTGTCAAGAAATACCTAACCATGCAGTCAGCTAACACTCACAAAAAGTGATATTAGATTTTAATTTGATATTAGAAATTCAATCAAATGTATTGAATCAGAAGTAAAAGCATGAAGTGGTAATCAATAAAGCTAATGCAGCAGGTCCGCTCAGTTTATCACCACCCCCATTTATATATTAAAATATTTAGCAGAGATGATAAAAATACAGCAAAAAGAACAAGTGAGATATTTGAGCAATAATGCAATTCAATGAATTGTTTTACTGTGATTTACTAATGTTTATTCTACTATGTTAACAATATTAGCTGTGATATTGCATAATAATAATAATAATAATAATAATAATAATAATAATAGTCAAATGTTAGACTGGATAGGATTAAATATGTATGCAGCAGAGCACAGTGTTGGTGTGTGTCCAAAGCTATCAAATGTTCAGGAAAATGTAATCTGAAGCATGGCAATGTAAAGCCGCCCTGTACTATACCCCTACTAGTGCTGTGCAAATACCAAGAATCTGATTCCTCTGTGGAAGGGGGAAAGCCCTGGGTCAAAGTGTTGAAGTGATTGGACACAATTTTGCCTGGTTGCCTGGAAAAGACATAGAAGAGCTTAGCAGGGGTCTTGACTGTTGAATTGTATTCAAAACCGGAGGGAGTGTGGTGCTGATTATGCCCTTCACTGGCATACAGCCCGGCTGTTGCCATGACACAGTTTACTATTGTCCAAAAGGTTGTTGATGAAAAAATATACTTATGTATATTTTTATATATATATATATACACCCCCCCCCCCCCACACACACACACAGAGCGTGTCAAAAACAGCATTGTATTATAGTCACTGTGCTACCCTTATACACTAAGTAACAATAACAGAAGAGTTAACAGAAGAATTAACAGACAGGCTATTGCAAGTCATTTGGAAAGACCAGCACTGGTATATGACACTGCTAGATTATGTCACCTCTCCTGAGTCTGGAGTCTGGAAACGCCTCGACACCAGGGGAGGTTCAGGCCACATTTTTGCAAATACCTTTCAGTAAGCTGTAAGGGGTATGTTGCTGTTGACAAAGATCACATGTGTTTATTTTTTAAATGCAGCAACAGCACTGTTGTTGTGGGGGTCCATCATAAACAAACATCTTTATAGATGATGCAATGTATACCACTACAATCAGAGTTTGGTTGTTGACCTGGCTTGTAGAAACTCCTAGTGAGATAGGCTACAATGTTAAAAAGAAATGAGCAACCTCACGTTTTTGAAAAAACATCTCATAAAATAAAAAATATTTTGATTGCTTTGCTTTGATAGGTTAGATGTTAAACATGCTTGTTTTGTCACTGAAAAAAATAAAAAGAGGAGTTGAAGAGTACACATAGATGCAACATGTCACACAAGCCCTATGTCCATACACTGAAAGAAAACAGTATCATGTAATTTCAACATTTTCCATGGAGCTCCCTAATAATATGGCATTCATTATATAATTCATATAACAGCATCAAAAGCCCTTCACTGGGAGCTTTGATTGCTTTTAGAAGCTATGTTGTTTGTATTATGTACTGTATGCCCAATCAAAGTCATTTTATTACTTACTTACTACCATGGACGGATTATGAACTTTCGGGCCCCTGGGCCCAGATTTATTAAAGGCCCCCCACTAATTGTCGCATATGTGGGAGGGGGGGTTTAGGGGTCCTCCCCCAGAATTTTTTTAATTTGTTTGATGTGATTTCCTGTATTCTGGTGCATTTTGGGGATGGCCAATACTAAATTCAATCAGATTCATAGACTACATCCTGATGTGTTGATATTGAGGTAATGATTCCATGCAAAGGCTTGGGCTTCAGGGCCCCCTGACCCCTTGAGGCCCTGGGCCTGGGCCCGGTAGGCCCGTGCAGTAATCCATCCCTGCTTACTACCACTGTAAGTTGGTGGTATTTGTTTTCACTTGCTCTCGAATGGCAACAAAGATAAAACACTAAAAGTAGGTCATACCAATTCCTCTTAGAAACAACAGAGACCCATGCCTCTTTAGATAAATCAGAGCGGACAACATTGTGGTTGTGCATTGAGAATGCACCTTATATGCTGGATAATATTGATAGAGTTTGGCATCCGTACATTTAGGGGGGAAATATGAATTTTTAAAATCACAAATAAACCCAGGATTGAATCCAACTTAGAATCATTATGGATCATTGTCACTCGCCCTATTCCAAACATTGGTTTGTGTAGATGCATGACTCGCACCTACGTTTTAGGCCATTAGGGTGCCAATAAGATTCTACATCTTAGACAACCATAGACATTTCGAATAGGAAGGAAGTTAGGGCCTATGATGCAGTCGTGCTGAAACTTGCTGGTTGTTTAATATGCAACACCTCTTTACTTGCATCTAAACCCAGAAGCCCGTCACTTTGACGCAGCTACAAGCATCTAAAAGCATTGCGAGCCAACTACCTAAGGCATGATGCAAAACCTTGAAAAATATATGCTCACTAACATGCTGTCTTTTGGATATATGTAATTGCCAATATTGTTATGTGAAAGCTTGTCTCACATGTTCGCTTTGGTGTTCTGTGCTTGACCACCGAACTACATTAGTGTATAACCTGGGTGTCTAGTGGGAGCAACAAGTGTGTTTGTCTGTCCTTATATGCCCCCAGGCCTACCACCAAAATTAATTTGAAGATGATGTCAAAAACAGCTGCCAGAGAGTGGCTGATTGTTGCATAGTGCTGCATGTGCGTCCAGTGTGTAGCTGCATGAAGAAAATCCTTAATGACAGGGTGAATTCGTTGTTAAAATAAAATAAATATTTGCTTAGGCTTATACTCTACACACGCTGGTTTCCTTAACATCAAGAAGAGTTAACTGAGGCTGAGGCACATGTACAACTAGATGACTCATGCAAGAAAGGTAATCACTAGAAATGATGTAGACCGGCTGCAGGGCAAACCCCTTTGTGGTGGAATACCCTTGTTGTGGTCCGTGCAGTCGGTGAACGACTGCATAAATCAGTCTTGGAATCGCCCCTGAAAGTCCCTCCAATAGAAATTGCTGTACTAAAGCTGCTCCGTGACATCGTCCAATCGGCCAGGGTGTAATATTAGTAGTCGCGCAGCAATTGGTTCAAAGAAAAGGAACGTTTTGTGTGCGCTTCAACAGCCCCATCTCTGGCAGGTGGTGCATGTTCGGAAACAGCCTACAATGTTTAGGAAGATAGCTAGGTAGTCATAGGTTATCAACGTAATTTGTTTCCCGTTTTCCTTTACTTTTTTATACGAATTTCACAGTATGTGCCAATACATGTTCTGCACTAGTGCCGAGCGTGGTTTGGTTTCTTCAAGTCACTTTCTGTTGTATATTCTGTGCACTGAGTGATCCCGATGCGGAGTGGATTACGGGTGCTATGCCTGCGTTGAGAAAAAAGGACTGAATAAAGGCTGATAGTTTCTCTGCAAGCACCACAGACCTTGAATGAAAACCGTCGAACCTCTGTGAAGGCAAGTTCCTGCACATTTAACCGCAGGGTTTTTCCACTTTTGCCATTTTTCCCGAGCATCGATATCGTTTCTGAGTGTTCTTGCCTTTTGTTTTGATTTAGAGGCATACTGCGGAGCCATTTCACGATGAAGCACGACTGAACGGAGTTTAAAAAATGAGGAAGCATTTTTTAAAAGATTCTTTAAAGATAGAGGCCTCATCATCTACAGGCCCAGATCTTGGCGAAAAGGGGGAAAGGGGTCCATGGAGCCAGATGAATAAAATCGAGTGAAATGGAACACGAGACACGCGGACGCAGAGACATAGACAATGTATTAAAGACGGCGATTCGTGCAAGTTTGAAGTCTATCCGAAGAAAATGAAGTACTCCGTATGCTAAACGTGAAATTGAGCATTATTGTACTCTATTTTTCTATGTATTTCATAAGGAAGGTTTCTGTTGGAGAGGCTCTGCTAACAACGCTACCTAATCCATGAAATTCCTTCTCCAGGATTTGGAATAGTTATCATTTTTTATATTTTTTATTTGAATTTTTGATCTGGATCCAGCGTTGATATTATTCAATGGAAGTATGTTATCAGTTGCCGGTTTTGCCTCTAGACAGGCCGGTTCCCAAGCATGTACTCAGCCGGAGGGGAGCCATCAGTTTCAGCTCCAGCTCCTCTCTGTTCGGGGCCCCCGATCCACGACAGCTGTCACAGGTATTTTGTTTACATTGACATCGATTTTACATTTTCTACAGGATGGAAGACATTGCATTTGCGATTATTCGATGATAATATCTGTTTACTGAAACCTTTGGTATATTTCGAGGAGGAACAAACAGGTGATTCATGGGAACCCCCTCCCTCCTTCAGACATGCATTTGCTGCTACTTCTCTGGAGGTTTACCAGAACTGTGTTTGATGTATAAATAGCAACGAAATCCACTAATTAATGTGTTATTCTAATATGGAGATTATCGAAAGCAATTGCTTGTTGACAGAGAAAATTTGACATATTGACCCCAACCCCCTACCTACCTCCCTGCAACTTATAAAATTGCACCCAGTTGCAAGCAAAATGCTATCCTTGTTTCAAGTCGTCATGAATTTAATATTCTCCAAATTTACACATGGTAAATCCATAACATTTACTCTACTGAGACAGATGTATTCTTACTGTTCTGGGATTAGAGTTTTGACTCCCATATTTCACGGTTACTGTAGAGGTGACATTTCTGTTACTTGGTGTAGGCCTAATAAAGTGTATGTGAATGTAATGACCTCCAGCACACTATATTTCGTCCTGTAAACCAGGCTTTAAGAAAGTTTTGGAGAACATATTGTGACGTGAAGTAATTGATATTGAAGAGGTGCCCCCCCCCCCCCCCCCCACACACACACCCCACCCATCAGTTATCTACACAAAGGGAGAGACTTATAATTTGCTTAACTGGTCTGTGTCTGTTTTGGTCTACTAAAAGTGTGCTATCAACTCCAAAATAAGGGCTAGGCCTTGGTCACCGAGCAACTCGTATTGACACATGACCAGATGACTTGGACTGTTTGTACACCAGTTATTACTCAAGTCTCAAAAGGGAACATCACATCCCTCAAATTTCAACCCTGTGTTTCAAAATAAAACGGTCTTGGTGACCTCTAAACTTCATTGTTTACCTTTGTTAACAACAGTTGTACAAGGGCACATTCATACTCCGTTGTATGCAAGATTTGTGTATTGTAGTGAAGTATTTTGCAGAGGACCAATGAACAGAATGGGAATGGAATTCTCATTAAATAAGAATTTGTAAAAATAACATCTTGCTTATATGTACGCATAACCCTCCTAAGTTCTGTTTTAAATTTACTTGTGTGTGTGTGTGTGTGTGTGTGTGAAATTACTGGGTTTACATTGTTTATGTTAAATTAGTCAAGGAATGTTCTCGGAGACTCTTAGTGTTACACTGAGAGGCCTCTTTAGTATCTCTGGTCGACCACCCACAAGCTTTTTATTAAGAACTGCCGTATCAGACCGCTCAGCTGTGTCCAACCCCTTTTTCTCTCACTAGTACACCATTACAGTCACTTCCTCTTTACACCACACACACACACACACACACACACACAGTACACACATATACTGAACAGACACAATCACACAGACACACACGCACACAAACCCACAAAGGAAAACACAATGGAAGTTTAGATGGGGTACATTTATTGTCAGTTACTACAATCTAGGGATCTTTAGTACATAGACATGTCCCCACTTCTTCTCTTTTGTGCTTCTTCCACATGGAAATGATGCCCCCCCAACCATGAATGGCCCTGTTCGCAAGCAGTGCTGTGACCAGGGGGCCTCAATGCATGGGCACTTAGGCCGACCGGCAATGAAAGGCCCATCTCTCTCTCTCTCTCTCTCTCCTGGCCCATTAGATCTGAGCTGAGCCTTGTGGGGTTAGAGGAGAGAGGGCGGTAAAGTGGTAAATTCCTCGGCGGCGGGGTCACGTTTGCCTGTTGTTTTTTCCCCCGGGCTGTTTTGTTTTGGACTCATTTGGAGGCAAGGTGGCACGTTGTGGCGGCATGTCACAGTAAGCCTTTCAAGCCTCTCATGGCACTTCAGTTCCATGGAATGCTCACAGTGCCCTCAGTAACGAGAGGAAGAGAGAGAGGGAGAGGGAGAGAGAGAGAGAGTGAATGTATTGGACAGAGACAGAGAGAGGGAGGAACGGTGAGAAAGTTGGAAGTAAAGATTGTGCATAGTTTTTAAGAGGGCTTCTATTTGCCTTTTGTAAACACTGCGTTTTCCCATCTGTATCTGTTTCCTAAGTGTGAGCTGCAGCAGTGTGTGTGTGTGTGTGTGTGTGTGTGTGTGTGTCGCCATGCTGCTGTGTTTGTGGGAGCTTAGGCAGGCTACCATTGCAGAGGGAGGCAGTAAAACATGTGCATGGGCTCAGGGGGCAGTAGTTTGGCCTGGTGCCAACATCGCAGATGGCTAGAGTCTTTTCTTTCTCTCTGTCTTTCTTTCTTTCTTTCTTTCTTTCTTTCTTTCTTTCTGGTTCTCTCTGTCCATTCTCTTTATGTTTGTCAAAGACTGTTTTGCTTTAGTGAAGACCTTTGCAGTGAGCTATCGTCTACAGTGGAGGGAAAACAGTTTCTGGAAGGGAGTTTAAATTAGTTTAGGTTTTGGCAGGTTGTATGAGACTGTGTAGAAATAAGTCACCAGTAACCACAACCCTTTAATGACACCTGCAAACAAAGGCACGAAATGTGGCCTTTATTTGTAACCTTGTGAACATAGTTACTCTACTTTCAGATTAATTAACAAACGTCCATAATCATGGTTTCAAGTAATTCAATGAAAAATGCTGTCCACCAAAGCAATATCATCAAAACAGTTCTGGCAGTGCCCAGACGCAATTGTGCATTGACTGTAAGTTCAGTGTTCGGCGTACTGGACAGTATCTCCCGCCTCCACCCAGTCCCTCTTCCAAATGTCCTGGCTGTGTTGGAAACCTGCCAAGCATGATTGTGTCATTTACAAGCTAACACACTTGCAATCAGCAGAGAGGTGGGTGGGGTTGTGTTGGCATGAGGGTGGGTGTGGATGACATTAACATACAGTAAAGCATGACGCTTCCTGCTACTCAAGTTCAGAGCATGAGGCACCCAAAGTGCCGTCATGTGACCTGCACGTGAGTGAGGTATGTTCAGGATGTTTGCCCATGAAGTAGCACGTCTGATTTGCGTGTATACGCTTGAATGTGCTGCAAGACACAGCGCAATGTTACGTGCGGCCCAGCTGTGTGGGAGCGTTGGGGCCTTGGCTTTGCCGATGACGGGCAGTGCACACACATACCTCGCCCACCCACAGTTTGTCATGACTTTGACATTTCCAGCCTTTTCTGACACCCAAAAAGCATGAAGGAAACGGCGTGGCCTCTGGCTCTGGGGCCCGGAGCTGCTGCCCTGTCATCACGCGGCCCGCCGCAGGCTGATGGCAGCTCTGACGGCAGCTCTGACGTGTGCATGAGAACCAGATAGCGAGTAGAGAGGACGGAGCGGCGCTAAGAGACGCGCTGTTCCTCCAGAGGCCTATTGCCAGGCGACTTTTAAGACAGGACAGGGTGAGATGAGAGTACTTTTTTCTTTTTTTTTTATCGAAGGAGTTTGTTTATCTTAACTTCAGCGATAAGCATTTCATGCAGGGCTGCTGGATTGACGTAGTTTCAGGATGTGGTAAGAAGGAGCGGTTCAGAGGTTTGGGTTTCACAACACTTCTAGCATGTAACCCATGCATGACAGGGCTGCAGCGCCAAATCAACAATATAACAAGGACTAAAACATGTCTAGAAAGTAGTGAAAACAATGTACAAAAATGAAAAGCTTTTGATGTTATGCTCCATGAAGTACAAATGCTTTTTGGAAGCAAGACATAGTCTTTTTGTCTGTGTTTTGAGCTTAAAAACATCAACAGTTTCCAAGTTGTTAGTTGTTGCAGCAGTAACAACAATTTCTCCTGGTTTTGACAGGAACAGGTTTGGTCACAAGTTAATGGGAAAATCAGTCTGGAGAAATTACTTAAATTTGTCATGGCAGGACTCACTTTCTAGGATTGTCATTGTAATGTTCATAAAATGTATAGTTCTGTTTATATATATATTGGAATTTCTCTATCACGTGTGCAAGCCCAGAGACTTCTATCATATAGAAGACTAGGGGCTATACTGAGTGGACATTTTGATTGGGAAAACACAAAGCGAAACAGACCTTTGGACCGTTGTTTTACTGCAGTTTGAATGCTGTTTGAACCGTGAGGATTGTGTGGCCAAAGAAAATGCTGCTGTGAGCTGCTGTGGGGTAAACCACAAGCAGCTGAAATCCGGCAGGCGTAGCTTCCCCTTCAGACCGATGGCCCTGTGAACTCTGAAAAGATATAAACACTGTTGTTGATATCAAAAGGGATTAGTAGTCTGTTTGAGAGCATCTGCTGAAACTCCCTTCCTGACCTTTGTTCTGAGGACATGTCTTGCACAGTTCTCACGGTGCACCATGGGATCATGTTCTTGATGTACTGGCATCTTGGTAGTTCTTCACCATGGTAATACTATTGTTTGCAGTGTGGATGCACCATAGTATCCTGTGTGTTACTATACACTTAGTATAGTTTTTGAATGTTTTTTTGGTCACGCATCAGAATGCTGTTTAATGTCATTGGACTGATGGGGGCTGAGCAACATTTCCATGAAGAGTGATTGTATGTATGATTGTACAACTCGATCCTTGATGCGTCACCAACCTAGTTCCTCTGTTGCGCACTAAAACCTCCTGACGCACTGACACCTCATTTAAGAACCGTGCTTTCAAGATCATAATGGCTGTACAAGACCACTAATAGCCCATCAAGGTTCAAGTGTCTGCACATAAAAAGTTGAGTGCCCAGGTAAACTCTGTACACAGGCTTGTGTGTGTGTGTGTGTGTGTGTGTGTGTGTGTGTGTGTGTGTGTGTGTGTGTGTGTGTGCACGTGTAGTAACAACTATCTCTTCTATATACCTTGCTGTAAAAACCTGTGTTTATTGCCCCCCACTTACAGGAATGCAGAGTCCCGTTATACAGCTTTTTGCAGAGTGTTGGTCAAGTAACATAAGGAAGCTCTGAATTTACGAGCCTGTCAACCACGGCAGCTTTAATATCTGTGAGTTTTGGGATGCGTTGTGGATAAGACTTAATGGCGTCCAGGCCTTGCTTGGCTTCCTGTTTTATTTACCCTGGCTGCTCTTGATCCCTTCCCTGCTTGTGATAAATGGCAGTAAATCAGGAGGAATCGATGTGCTTATGAGTTGTCACAATCAAGGCAAGTTGGAACTGAACTTTTGTCTTTAAACTCTCCTTTGTGGTGTTAATTGTTTACATTATGCAGAGTTTGCCAGCACAGCAGATACATAGCCGATGGGGTAAAATGTTACCAATGGATAGGGAAAGAGCTGTCAATTTCCTGCTGGGAAGAATCAGCCAATCCACAATGACAACATACTTTGTGGCCATAGATACTGGCACCTGATTGACCAATCCCAAGAACCACCTCCCATTGTTATTGTTGCTAGGTAGGATAACTTTGGTTAGAACTTTTTCCATGATTTGGACAGAACATGACCGATGCCTATGGTTCCGTCTCGCCAGGTGCCACATAGTGTTGACGAGAGGAAATATGTTCGTCAACAACCTTTTTTCCATGACTAAAGATTAGACGATGACGAGACTGCACCAATGTCCTGAAACACTGACTAAAGACAATCTTAAAGGTAAACTAGTGCAGTATTGGCAATTTCCTTACTGTTTTCTCGGTTTTTGCTTCTTTTTCGCTGGCTCTGTCATGACGAATGTCTGAGAAACTCCATCGCTACCTTTTTCTAGCTGGTGCCTGGCGTGTATGTGTATTTGAATGCAGTAAATCAATTCGTTACACTCGTTATACTTCCTGACACTGAGGCCGTCGGCCCACCGGCCCACAGTTGCAAGGGTGGTTTTTCCGCTCACAGGCTCTAGGGGGAAGCGAGACGGCCACCACTCAACCCGAAAAAAGTCATATAACCATTCCAATGACTCTGAAGCTGTGAAATGAAGGTATGATAAGCTAAAAAACCTGCATAGTGTGCCTTTAACATGCATTATTGTTGACAAAAAAAGACGAGACTAAAATGTTTTGCATGAAATAAAAACTAAGATAAAATCTCTCTTCATTTTCGTCTACATAATAAGAAGACCGAATATATTGGAACAAGAACACTGGAGATTTCTGCCAGAGTTAGCAAGCTAACTGCCTAATCTTTATGCCACAACGCTACTGTAACCCATAAGTTGAAGCTTCTCTCATACATATACGAATTAACATCCCCCATAATGTCCAAACGAAAATGTTCAGCAAGTAGTGTCAACCAGTGTTTCCCACAGAATTGAATTCTATTTGTGGTGGTAGGTTTGCAGAATTAACTCGAATGCAACAGTTTTTAACAAATTAGTGCAGCCTGGTTATGATTCTAAACAGATTTAAGCACAATTTAGTACAATCATTGTGTGGTGGTCAATGTTGATATGGTGGTGGGCCGCCACAAATAAGTCAATGTATGGGAAACACTGTCAACTATTTAACTAGATACACTGATGATGCAAAGTTTGCTAGCAAGTAAGCTAATATGGAAAGTTCGGGGAATGTGTTGCGTTTGGGCGCATATCGCCATCTAGCGTGGCGGAGTAAAACATTAATACTTGGGTCTACGGCAGTGTTTCTCAGACGAAGGACCACTAAAAAAGAAACGCATGGACCACCTTGCTAAAACTTGCCTATTGTCTTTGCACTTTGCTTATTGTGTCAGAGGATTCATATGATTTAAACTGGCATATCTTACATAGACAGTGTTGCAGAACTGTTTGGATTTACATACAAGTTTGTTCAATATTGCAAACAACTCATCTATATTTTACCACGTCTGCTCGCAGACCACTTGGGATAGCTTGCGGACCACCAGTGTTCCCTGGACCACACTTTGAGAAACACTGGTCTACGAACCGAGCTATAACTGTGGCTCGACTTACCTGTGCATGTAAACATACTGACTGACAAGCTGAGATGACTGAAAATTGAGATATGTGAAACACTATTTGACTGAAATGGTAATCAGAAATAATTTGTTATAAAAAAAAAAGACTAAAATGTTTGACTAAAACTTGACTAAGATAACTTGTTTTCTTTTGACTTAAACTAGACTAAAATGATGAGAGTTTTAGTCAACTAAAACCTGACTAACAAAAATGATATTTGAATGACTAAATATGACCAAGACTAAGACTAAATTAAAAATAGGTGACAAAATTAACACTAGTGCCACATAGATATATATATATATAGATAGATAAATAGATACATACTTACTTACTTTCTTTTTTTCTTTCTTTCTTTCTTTCTTTCTTTCTTTCTTTCTTTATTGATCCCCAAGGGGAAATTCAAGACATATAGACAGAGGAGTGATCCTAGATGAGGTTCTGTAGCATTCCAAGCTTGCTTTAAAAACATATTTAATGGCATAGGGGATGGGGCTTGAGGTCAGGCTTGTTTGAAAATGAGGGCAGAAGTGAGCAGACGTTGGACGCCATTTTAAAGATGACGGTAACACACTTACACTTTTAGCCGAATTAGTTAGCCTGGCATCGGCCATGAATTTGGCCAGAACGTTGTCCTTCTCTCCTGTTCTGTATAATACATCCATGCTAAAGATTTACCTAGTGTCAACAAGGGCAGGACATCAGCAGTATAACGTTGTTGTTTGTTTGTTGTTGTTGTTGTTGGCATCTTGACCATGACCATGCAGTCGTGACTGCTACGATTGGGCAGATGGGCTTTGGTCTGTGGCAGGGACCCCCCCTTTCTTTCTCTCTCTCTCTCTCTCTCTCTCTCTCTCTCTGTTTCTCATTCACAGTCATGGCGTGGCTCCATCTCTCTTAAAGCTGCCTTTGGCTATCCTCAGATGCACCCTCTGTGTTCTCATGACCACCTAGATGATGGTCAAAGGCAGGCGTTCTCAGAGACTGAACACACAACCAATGGTGAAAACAAAGACGTTTTGGACAATAATTGTTTTTTTTTGGCGCCTGAAAAGAATACTTTTTTAAGATGGGTTCACTTTTTTGAAAAAGCAATCCTTACATTGACATTTGGCAGACTGAACTTTTTGAAAGAGTTGACAATATGACCCCCAACTCTATCCCGTATCCATGACTTATAATTGCTAGCATGTAGCGTCACTTTAGATCAGACACACCCATACAGGGCTTTGGTGGCTGATGTTTCTGGTAGATTATAGAATAGATCTTACTCATAGAAATGGAAGAAACAGGTTGATTACCATAATGTGTTTGATGATCAAAAATAGATTTTCTACTCAAGATGTGCCGCAGACTTTGGACTTTTTAACTTTCACAGAGAATGAAAGGTGATTGGATTGATCAAGTCTTGTAGTGACATGGTATTGACTGATGATTGACTGAAACGACCAAGTTAGCAACAGCATTTTCAATTGTTCTTTGTGTTTCTGTGTGGACTAGAGTATCCAAAACATTGTTATGTACTTTTTAAAAATGTTTTTATTAAATAGCCGTGGTATGGTGACCTCTCTGTCCGCTTACTCCCCCTCCCTTTGTTAGGCCGAGGCCTTGCTTTTAACAACACATACGCGCCATGGCTGCCATGCATATCTGTGTCCGTATGGTGCATGGGTGGTGCACGGCCTCAGAAATGACCATGGCACGAGTACGGGAGATACAGTAATCACGTGAACGTTTGGGGTGGTAGTATATGTGCAGCACGTGACTACATGAGCATGCAAGACTGGCTTTATTTGCGACCCTGGATCTGAATTATTTGGCCTGACTTCAAGTGGAGACCTCCAGTGGAGAGGGGCCGTGTCAGCCCAGGCCAGTCCAGACCAGAGTGGATGAGAACAGGGGATTCCACCATGGAACAGGAACCTCTGGAGGATTTAGGTCAGCAATTGTGAATCTTGTGTTTCCAGCCTTTTTTTTTAAAGGAAAAAAAAAGCAATACACATCTGTGGTTCTCAACTTTCAAGGCATGGTGTGGTGGATTCAAACCACATGCGCTTGAGGCCAGACATCTTCATCGCTCCAAGTCGGAACAGGACACCCCCCCCTCAAACACACACACACACAGTGTGTGTATCTGACCCGAACTCACATCTTTAGTTTATTTAGTCTGTGACGTAGCCCTTGCGCTGTGGCAAAGCTCTCCTTTTACAGAGGAAATCAATAGGAAATGAGCATTAAGCGCTGGTTAGATGAGCCTCTACCTTTGACCCAGTTGGAGAGGAGAGCCAGGGCAAACCATCATGAGAGACTAATGCAGTGTTGTAGAGGCCGTGTGTGTGTAGAACCCCCTTACCACCAAGCTCCGGAGGCAGTCACAGCCCCGTCAGCCCTGCCGTCAGCAGCATGAAGATGTGGAGCGAGGGAGAGAAATGGGAGTGAGTGTCAATTGAGATGAGAGACTTAAGCGTTAGTAAGTTTCCTTTATTATCGGTACAAACCAAAACCAATCAATTAAAGAAAATCTATTACTACTATTACTACTACTAAATCTACTAAAAAAGAGAGGGAGCGAGAGGAAGGGAGACGTGGGGGACAAAGAGGTGATAGTTTTCCAAACCCACCTCAAGGCCAACCAGTCACAGCATAGCTTTGGCATAGCCCTGCTCTCAGCCAAATTAGCATGCAGCTTTACTCTCGTTCTCTCTCTCTCTCTCTCTTCTTTCTTTCTCTCTCTCTCTCTCTCTCTCTCTCTCTCTCTGTTTCTCTGTGTGAATGTGTGTGTGTTTGCACGTGTGCTCACATACTATCTGCTGAGTCTCATTCTCTCTCTCTCTCACAGACACACATACTCACCCACACCCACACACATGCGTGCAGTGTCTGTTCGCGTAAGTCAGGGAGGCCGTGCCGCTCTAGTGGAAGGGGGGGACGGGGGGGGGGGGGGGGGGCATAAGCTCCAAGATGAAAGTGCAAATGAAAAATAAATACGCTGCATGTACCCATTACAGAGCCATGCTGGTCCTGATGTTGATGGCTGTGTGTGTGTGTGTGCGTGTGTTCATGTGTTTTGGCAATTTAGTAAACAAAGTGTACAGTGTGCACTCCGGGTCTGTTGAGAAGACGGCTTCTGCTGTGCTTTCTCTGCCCAGCCCCTCCTTGCTCGTGCGTCAGTGTCACCATACGCCTGGTTGGCTGTCGCTAGGAGCCTGTAGGGGGAGGGGGGGCTATGGAGGAGAGGGAGAGAAGGAGGGGGGGGGAGGGGGGGGAGGGGGGCAGTGTGTCGCTCACAGAGGACACAGGCAGCCCCTGCCTGCCTGCTCCCTTGCGCTTGAGTGTGTGTAGTTGAGTGTGTGTGTGTAGTTGTGTGTGTGTGTGTGTGTGTTACGGTGGCGCCTGTCCCATGATTGTGCGGTCAGGTGACGGCAGCATGGCTTAGACAGCTGCACTAAGCCCCTGCGTGAACGCTCGCCGTCTGGGCCTCGAGTCCGACTCCATCGGTGAGCTGCCGCTTATCTGAGCCAAAGAGGAAATGCGCGCACGCACGCACTGATACACCGCTCACTCACGGCCGCTCACGCTAATCCTTAGCCTCCACTCACAGTGTTCGTCCAGAATCACACGCACATATACCCACATGGAGAAACTATGATCTTGAGCATACTGGAGAGCCAATGGGAATTGCTTTGATTTGGTCACTAGTGGTGATTCTGACCAAATGGATGTTCTCTAAGGTAGGTGGCGTGTTAGTGTAGCCAAACTAATACTGGGCGACTTCTCCGCTCACTACACTTTAGTTTTGGTAATGAGCCTAAGGTCACTTTGGCGCTTTGTGTGTGTGTGTGTGTGTGAGATTTTGTTATGGAGCCGATAAGATACCAATTCGATTGTTTTCCCCCTAAATGTCAAGTTGACCATGGTTTGCAGCAATTGTGTCTACACACAAAGATTAAACATTGATTGTGCTTAAAAGCAGAATATGTAACCTCTGAATGATGGTGACTGAAATCGCCTTTGAGTTTTAGTCAATTCCCGTTAGTTAGTCGGATGGTTTTGCTTGTCATTGGAAGAAGGGCATTACGATACAGCTCAACAGCTCATTATCTCAATAGTCAACTAATAATAACACTAAAGGATAGCTTAAAGTTTAACCAAGCCAATAGATCTAGAGCCTTCTAATGTCTGTTGAGAGTTGATGTTGCAACTCATGATATATAAGAGCCAAGAACATATCTAGTTAATGGCCTCTGAGAGGCGATTCTCTCTTCCTGAAGTCACCACAGGTTTTTTTTTCCTTTGAGGAGTGCTGTGCTGTTTGCATTTTGAATGGAGTATGTGTATGCTCCTTCTTCAGCCATTCCTCATACTGTTTTACACAGTGCCTTGATGTTTTCCCTCAGCATGTCTGGTGGACGGTGGAGATTCTCTGGCAAACGGACCTCAGAGCATAGCTAGGATTCCTCATGTATCTGAGAAAATGAGTCAAGGGGTGCTACTTAGCCTAGTCATTTTTTGACATGGTTTGCATTGTCGTCATCCAATCGCCCGGTTTTCTTTAGTTATACTGTAGGTTAGATTTTGAGAACAAGACCTTTGGTACTTCTCTGCAAACTTTAAGATTGCATCTTGTAGTGGATGCCGGTACAATGACATCTGAGTATGTTAATCAAAAAGTAGAACAGAGTGTTTTTCAATGTCATACACTTTTTTGCAACTTTGATAGTAATTGGTTGATGGATGAATAAGACACAACTCTGTTGTTCAGCTCTGACTCCAGATCTCACCTGGCCCTGGTTTGGCCCAGCAGAACCTGAAAATGAGTCGATGTCGAGTTTAGGCTAATCCGTCGTCTGCTTGTGTCAGACAGTTTTGTGTACCTGCCCCGGCTGGGGGTGGAAGACTGCTATAGTTGTGACGTAAACGAGAGGTGGCTATGCCGAGATGTCACAGGTGTGTGAGTTAGCGGTGTGTTTTTACTTGGGTGTCTGTGTACATCCTCATGTGTGAAACAGTACTGTAAATTCAGCAGTACATGCTGGAGCCTGTGCAATGAGCTCTTCGTTCTTTGTGGCAAACATCTCTCTCTTTCTCTTTCTCTATCTCTCTATCCCTCTTGAACAATCTGCGTCATGGCTGGCATCTTTGTCTTTCTGTCTATGACAGGGAAGGTTGTATCTGGTTTATAGCTCTCTGGCCTAAAACCTAGTCCTTCTCCGTGATTTGAAGCACAATGTGATGCAAATGAGACATCTTCATTGTCAAATAGACTTAAGATGCATGGGAAACCAGATTCAGGTGAAATCTTTTAGTATTTATTATAGCATGGCTGTTGTGTTGGTTCTTAATCGATCAAACATGGAGCACAGGCGTGCTCCCCCCACACACACACACACTCACACTCAGACACACGCACGCCACTCATCACACACATTAGGAATTACTCATACACTAAACAGCAGTGGTGTGTGTAAACAGTGTGGTTGTTGATGCTAAAATATCACCATGCCAGTTGCCGGCTGAGTCAGACAGCGGGAGTTGGCTCATCATTTTCGAAATGGCTGGTTGGGAGCTTGTGGTGTGATGGCGGTGCTGATGGTGATAATGGTTGGTTGGGAGCTTGTGGTGTGATGGCGGTGCTGATGGTGATAATGGCTGGTTGGTAATGGGCGATGATGATGGCGTAGACGTCATGAGGCTTTTGTAGGGCGTGACCCTGACGTTTAAGTTCTACGTAAACTGTCGGCGACACCCTGGTATTTAGCTTTGACAGAACCAGCAAGGTTATGATGGATCATTAGATGCCAACCGACAAATACCATGCAGGCTGGGAACGCAGTCAGATGGACGCTTGAGAAGCTGAGAACCTGTCCATGAGCATCAACTCACCAGCTCGACTTAAAACCTGTTTAAAAGCTGTAAACTACTTTTATGCTGTCTTTAAAGCACGTCTCAAGACAACAGTTCATTTGTATATAAACACACATAAAACGAGGTAAACTCAAAAGGTTGAGAGTATTTTGTGGGCCAGTCGTGTTAAGCAGTGTTTCATCTGAAAATGGAGCATTGCCAATAAGCCATCAGGACACACCATAGTCATCCTGTCCTTTCCCAAAAACAAAATGGCGTGGCTGTGATTGGCCAAAGGCAAAAGGCTGTTAGATCTGGCTGGCCGTTCTCTCTCTCTCTCTCTCTCTCTCTCTCTCTTTCGCTCTCACACACACACACACACACTGATAAAAATCTGCGCACATCTTTTCTTTTTTTTCTGTCTCTCTCCTTCTGTATTTCTTTCAACTCACACGGCAAGATCGTAAACCCTGTGTAGTTAGGGGCTTTATTCCTGTCATAAAACTCTTCCTGGTTGGCTGGGAGAGCTCGGCTTCTCGGGCTTTTGGCACACAAAGGGAAGGGTATTGCTACAAAGTGTTCCACTTGCTTTTTTTATTATTCGAGAGAAGCCGGAGGCGCGGGGTGGGGGGGGGGGGGGTGGGGGGGGGGGGTGGGGGGGTGTGCGCAGATTGATAATGGATAAAAATCAACTATGCAAATTGGTTCAGTCCATTGACGTCATAGTCTGAATTGGATGGCACCAGGGGACACCCTAGCCAGTGATTTGAATGCAGCACTGGAAGCCAGAGAGAGAGTGAGGGAGAGGGAGAGACTGTGTGTGTGTGTGTGTGTGTGTGTGTGTGTGTGTGAAGGGTGGATGGAGAGGTAAGCCAGCGTGAGGCAAGCCTGGTCCTGTCCTATCTGCGACTAACCCTGACTACATACACGCCACACATACACACACACACACACACTCACTCGCTCACACACTCACTCACCACCACTCACCACTCACCACTCACTCACTCACTCACTCACTCACTCAACTCACTCAACTCACTCAACTCACTAACTCAACTCACTCACTCACTCACTCACTCACTCACTCACTCACTCACTCTCTCTCTCTAACGAAAACAAACACTGGCAGGGGGAGGTCTTTTGACAACATTACCCACAGAGATCCCAGCGTTCCCTATGGCTGCCTGAGTGTGTGTGTGTGTGCGCGCCCATGCGCCCATGCGTGTGTTAAAGACGGTGTGTGGGTGAGCTGCAGATGACTTTATTCCCTCCCACTGAGGCAGGCATATCCACCACCATTTCCTCTCGCTTCCCAAAAGCACTGCTATCTCTCATGATTCTCCTACCCCCCCTCCCTCTTTTCTCTTTATCTATCTCTTCCCCTTTTCTTACCTCCACACCACACACACAGACCCAACATGCATTCTCCATTCCACCACCCCTTCTCCATGTCTGCTGCATCTTTTCCTCTCTGTCTAGGTCCTTTTTGCTCACTGTCATGCTCTCTCCCTTTCTCTCTCTCTCTCCTTCTCTCTCTCCGGTCTCTCTTTATCTGTCTCCCTTTCTCTCTCTCCTCTCTCTCCTCTCTCTCTCTCTCTCCTCTCTCTCCTCTCTCTCTCTCTGTGCTCTCCTACTGTGAGGTTCCTTGCGTGCCGCTTAAGCTTGGTCATTTTTTGTTCTTGTATTAATCAGCGAATGGCTTAGCTGCGCTGCCAAATGTATACAGCTGCTTCTCTGCGGCGCATGGGGATTACGCCGCCGGTCCTGGGACTAGATAGCGCTCGGAATCGAGAGCTTCTCCTGCCGCAAGCCCCACGTTGAAGGCCAGGCCTAGTCGCGTAATCCCTGGCCACGAGACAGATCGGTGGGGAGGGAAAACGTAGGGGAAACTGTAAAAGCGCTATGGCGTAACCGCTTTGAACATAGTGAGCCACGTGAAGCCAGCTGTGCTGAAGCAGAGAGCGTGATGTCAGTCTCTCATGAATTGTTTTTCAAAGAGTAGGCTTTAGGCTTGTGTGTGTGTGTGTGTGTGTGTGTGTGTGTGTGTGTGTGTGTGTGTGTGTGTGTGTGTGTGTGTGTGTGTTTTAAGGAGTTGTAATCGCAGAATCGCAGTGTACTGACGTCACGTTTGCCATCCACAGCTCTGAATATTTCAGAGGGCAACATGCGCAAGACAAAATGAAGCAGCGGCAGCAGCAGCACTACCCAGAATGCATCCAATGAGAGTTGATGTATTGGCTAGGTGTACTTTTACAGACAATGATTCTCACTAAACACTAGCACTCATTGGAGGACATTGTTCAGGGGGATGCATAGACTGCACATTTAGGGGTAACAGAGTTCCAGTAGGGCAGCATAGTTGTCAGTCTTGGTATAACTCTGAACAAGGGCAATTTGATAGTCAGTCAGATGGAGCAGGCATAACACTATATATATTTTGTGGTAGTGACATTATCAGTGTCAACACAGAGTGTGTGTGTGTGTGTGTGTGTGTGCGTGTGCGCAGAGATGAGGTGTAAGTCGAGTCTATCATGAGTTAGCTGAAGTGGCCACCTGTTAGTTTTCCAGCCGTTAGGGGCCTTGTGTGTATGTGTGTTGGGGTTGGGGGTAGGTTGGTTGAAGGTGTGGATGGATGGATGAAGCCGTCTTGGGCCAGACACCTTATGGGGGATACCAGTGGAAGGCATTCAGACTGACCTTAAGCCCTCTCAAGTTTCACTGCCTGCGTCACGGGTTTGCCCCTTCGCGTCGCTCCCCGATGCCTCCAGTTTCCCCCAGTCTAACCTTTATGAAGCACAACATGATGTAGATAGATTTAACCGTATTCCATATGTTTAATGAAAATAGATGTAACCGTATTCCATATGTTCAACGAGTTCACATATACTTCCTTTTGGAATTGTTTCCCTAGTGTTTGAAATGTGCAGTTTGGGAGTGTCATCTGTAAGGGTGTTGTGAAGTTTGAGTATGTGTCACTCTAGATTATGACAGACATTAGAAATGACCTAACTGACTGTGTGTGTGTGTTTATTTGCCCTTTTCCACAGAGACGTGGAGCGATCTCCTATGACAGCTCTGATCAGACTGCGCTGTACATTCGTATGCTAGGTAAGGACTGTCTCTACCACCCAACACACACACACACACACACACACACACACACACACACACACACACACACACACACACACACACACACACACTTATTCAAAGTTATCTTGAAACATACACACACACATGGTGTATTCCAGTATTCCTACTTCTTTTGTTTCATCCGCTTCATTTTGGCCTACACACACACAAACACATTTCTGGCTCTGTCTCACTCTCTATCTCACACATAAAAATACCCAATACTTGGTCTCACAGAAATCCTTTAAAATCAGTACACAGGTGTAGTGTTCATCATTAACATTAACACAGTTTCTCAGCAGTATGGGGAATTGCAGGAAGTGGGGGGTGGGGTGGGGGGTTGATTTATTGAACACACACCACATTACACAACCGCTTGTGTAACTACAAGAGAGAGAGGCAGAGAGAGGAAGACAGAGACAGTCCCCATGGTCAATCTCAGACCTCTGGCTCTTAATCCACTCATCTCTAGCAGCTTTAGGCCTGTGTGTGTGTGTGTGTGTGTGTGTGTGTGTGTGTGTGTGTGTGTGTGTTTGTTTTTCGCTAGGGAAGTGTTTAGCCATTCTCTGAATTGCTCATCCTCATGTAGTAAATAAACATCTAATTCTGCTCCCTGTCTTGGCTAACGACGGCAGCTTCTACCTCCACAGAATTGATGGTCTGCCCTGAGGTTGGCTCATAGTCTGCGGTGACATTGTCACTCTACAAATCTCTGTACAGAAGGGCAGTCTCTCACTCTCTCTCTCTCTCTCTCTCTTTCCTTCTTTCTCTCTCTCTCTCTCACGTGTGCGAGTCGTCTGAGAAACCTGGGTTACTGGTTGTGCCAGGCGCGCCGTCTGCGCTGGTTGATCTATGCGTATGTTTCTGGAGGATCTCAAGGCCAGCTATGCAGCTTGTTGCCGTGTGTTGGTCGAATCCACCTCCCAGCCCCACTCTCTCTCTCTCTCTCTCTCTCTCTCTCTCTCTCTCTCCAGAGGCCGGGGCCTGAGTCTGCGTTCCCTCATACACGAACAGTGACGCACGCCATTCATGCCACTCATACTGACTAAGGCCTCCAGCGCCGGCGCATAGACTAACCCGCTCTGCCCCTCTGGAATGCACACGGGCCACAGAGTTAGCCTCTCTCCCCTATGGAATAGGGATGTGTAGGCTAAGCCACTAGCAGAAGTGAGATGTATGTATGCCAGGCATGTTCGATGTGGATAACTGGCTTGTGGCGGCCAAGCGTTCATAGCGACGTCGCTTTTTGATCCTTCGATGTCGGCTCTTCCTATCATTGTGAAGCAGAATTCACCAAGCGTTGGATTGTTCACCCACTAATAGGGAACGTGAGCTGGGTTTAGACCGTCGTGAGACAGGTTAGTTTTACCCTACCGGTGATGTGTTGCAATGGTAATCCTGCTCAGTACGAGAGGAACCGCAGGTTCAGACATCACCCAAATACAATAGGGTGATGATAGGTACCGGATAGGGATGGATGGAGATGTAGCCGTAAAACTACATCGTGATATTTCGTAGTATTTTTTGTTTGTTTGTGCAGTAAGGATATACAGTGAATGACGATGTGAAAAATGTATAGCATATAGGGCCCTATCGTACACCTGGCGCAACGCAAGGCTATTCATATTTTACACCCAGTCAGTGACGAATTTCTTCGCCATGTGCTCCACTTTTAATAAACCTTGCGCCCAGGGGTGTGGTATAAGGTGTGGTCTGGCGCATGATCCAAAAATCGCTATCTTACACCCTCTAAAAATCATTACGCCACTGACCAAGAAAAACCTGGTCTATAGCGAAAGGTGCATGTAAAGCACAGCTAAAGACGCACTGTTGTAATGTAAGCACCCTTAGCAAGCAGTCCCAAACAACTTCTGCAAGATAAATATCCTTATGATTTTCATTCAGTCATTCAAACATTATTGGGGTAAGTGTTGCTTTTTTCAGGCTTTGTTTTCAATTGTAACCCCTTGACAGTCAATAGTGAAAGTAAATAACTGTGTAGAACTGTTTTGCCATTGACTATGAGTCCACAATGAAGTTAGTTTCACTTTGCCTATGAGTTCAAATAATAGGCGAGTGCAGAATGCATGTAATCACAAACAGGTTTCAGTAAAGCAAGGTTTAGTGCATACAGAGTCTTGCATGCATGCAGATTCCTTCAAATGCGCCGCTGACTGGCAAAATACCGATGCGCTGTTTGAAGTTGCGCTGCTTGCTGTTAAATGGAATGACAGATGTCACTCTCATTGGTTTAAAGGATGTTATGCCCAAAACACACCCTTGACTGATTAAGAAAACAGAAGAACAACCCTTTTGAACAATGCGCCCAACGTTTGATAACAAATGTGGACTGGACACACCCCTAAATTTATTTAAGCTTTTCGCCACTGACCATGCGTTTCAGATCGCCAAGATAGAGCCCATAGTGTCGACAGCCAAATGTCAAATCCTACACTATTCCTGTGAAGTTGGCTAATGAATAGAATTTAATTTAGATATGAGGGATTAAGCCAGTGGTGATGGTGGCTGTGTGTGTGTGTGTGTGTGTGTTTGTGTGTGTGTGTGTGTGTGTTGGCTCTTAAGCAGTCAGGGTTTAGTTCACATGAGGCCTTTGTGTCACTTATGGATGCATCTGTCAGGGTCACTCCCAGTATGACCAGTCACATGAGGCAGTAGTTGGTGGTGTGTGTGTGTGTATGTGTGTGTGTGTGTGTGTGTATGTGTGTGGTGGGGGGGGGGGGGGGGGGGGGTAATAACCCTTAATGTTGTTAGGTTAAAAAAAGATGCACACCCAGAGTGAGTAGGGCAGTGAGGCATCAGAAGGAAGGCAGGGGTCAGGTCACACTCTTAATGAAACCATCCAAAAACGGAGTGACCTCAGGGAACAGCTGACTTTGGAGCCGACGTCTCTGACGCTAGACAGATAGGCAGCTGAGTCCCCAATACCTGGGGATGGTTTTGGCTTCCACTAAAAAACACTGCCGCTTGCAGAATGTTGTGACTCTATGATAATGTTTGAAAAATGAGACCAAATTGATCGGGATGTTCTTAATGCATGACATAGAAACGTTTGTTTTCATTTTGTTTTTTGGGGGGCATGGGGAGTTGTTTTGTCTGGTACTTTTGTTGCAACTTATACACCTCTTGTCTGTTTTGTTTTTCTTTGGTTGTCTTCATTTCTTTTGGATTAGTGTTTTATTGAATTGTAATTCACAGTTTTGGTATTTTGATAGGGGCTTGTGTAATATTCAAACAGCTGTTTTCAAGTAAGTAAAGCAATGGTGGGAGGGTGTTTTTTTATTCTGTTTATTATTTCCAGTTTTTGATTTTGACTTTTAATTGCACACAAACACCAATCAGTAGTGACTGACAAGCCGGAGGCTGCTGCTGTATCTCTGTGTAGAAAGACTGTGCAACTCACACACACGTCCTCTTTAGAGCCACCCCAGTGAACTTCAAACCCTGTTGAATGACTATTAACAGATGTGACTGGAGAGCCTTGGCTAGTCTCATTCAAGTCCTCAGAGATTCATTCATTCATTCCTTCATTCATTTATATCCTTCCCACTTCTCCCCTTCCTCCTCCTCCTCCTCCTCCTCCTCCTCCTCCTTTTTTCTCATCCTGTCGTTGGAGTCTTGGAGCACAAGCTTGTCTTTTAGCCCGTGGCCTGTCCCCTCTCCCGCTCGTGGCAGTCTGAATACTAATGTTTGAAGTCCTCCCTGGCATGGTAGTGCATGCTCATGGACCCACCACTTCCTCTCCTCTCTTCTCCTCTCTCCTCCTTTCTTTTTTCTTTCTCTCCTTTCTCTCTCCATCTGGCTGTGTTTGCTGTGTCTCTTTACCCAGGTGTAGTCCCTTTGCCCCTGGTGTGTGTGGATGAGCTGCCTTTAGTTTGTATGTTATCATTGTTGATGTGGTTGTTGTCTTTGTTGTTGTTTGAGTGTGGTTGTTGTTGTTGTTGTTGTTGTTGTGGTGGTTTGCCCTGGCTAGTGTCTTGAGGACCTCTTGTGTTTGTGCTGCTCTTCAGGAGACGTGAGAGTGAGAAGCCAGGTAGGATTCGAACCGGAGCGACGAGGCTCGCACCCCTACCTGTGTGTGGATTTCCGAACCTTGCACTGTGAGTACTGTGGGGAGACTGGGACAGTTACATAAACCTGCAGGTAGATTTAAGCTCTCTGTCTCTCTGTACGGAAGGACAGTCTCCCTCTCTCTCTCTCTCTCTCTCTCTCTCTCTCTCTCTCTCTCTCTCTCTCTCTCTCTCATGCACGCACGCGCGCACGCGCACACACACACACACACACACACACACACACACACACACACACACACACACACACACCAATCAACTACCATTAAGCAGTTTTTATGGTTATGGTTATGGGATATGGCAGACGCCTTTGTCCAAAGCGACACACAAATACAAAAACAACATAATATTGAAAATTGAACAGGGAACAGATTAGAATGTTGGTCAAACTATAATAAGGAGAATAGCAATAATAAACAACAATGTCAATTCAATCAACAGCCTAAAAAAATAAGCAATGAAAATGAGGGAAAAAGCAATAATAAACAATAATGTCTCAATCAATAATATAAAAACAATGACATGGTAAGACTACATTAAGGAGAATATCAATAATAAACAATAATGTCAAATGAATCAACAGCCTAATGGAAATAAAACAATATTATACAAACCATAACGCATAAGAAGCTCTTAAAGAACCCAAGTGCATGTTGAACAGGAATGTCTTAAAGACCCCTCTTAAACGACCCAAAACTACCACACACTTTTATACACACACATACCCTCTTCATTCCTTTTAAATCAAACACACAAAGATCTGAATCCAAACGCGCTCCTTAGATCACTGGATGTTCTGTGTGAAACCCTGTGTGTGAGTGTGAGAGAGAGAGTGGGGGTCATTGTCTCTTTCACTGGGCCTGGGAGGCCGTGACGTGGCGTGGTGGCTGTGTAGCCGGGCCGAGGGGCTCTGCAGCCTCCCGTGTGCACTCAGGCGTGCCCAGTGAAGGCACAGGGGGAGCGGCGAGCGGGCCGCTGACTTTTGTGCCCTGGCAGCCGGCTTTAGAGCGGCACGCTGTGTCAGCAGTATGTCCCCGTGCCCTCTGGCATGCCACTACACTCACACATACACACACACACATACACATGCGGGAGATCCATGTGTGCGTACACACAACACACAACACTCAACACACAACACACAAACCACATATGCAGATTTTGGTCACTTACATTGTTAGTCAATCTATTTGTTTGATGCTGTATGCTGTGTTTTCTGTTTCTTTCATGCTTCCCTTCTTTCTATTTCTTTTTTCTTCCCTCCCTCCCTCCCTCCCTCCCTCTCTACCTCCCTCTCTACCTCCATCTACCCCTATGGAAGTGAGTGGTATAACTGGTCTCTTTCCACACTGATAGCCCAGTGTTCTTGGCCTGATGTCTGAAATGCACAGGCACAAAGGTTAGAATTTCCGCAGTGCTCATTTAGTTATGTCCACAACCGAACACTAGATAAGAAACAACCCAACCTTTAATTCTCACACACAGGTGAAATGCATTCACTTGCTACTTGGAGAGATGAAATACCCTAATGAGTTCTTTCAATGGTCTCTGTCATGGAACTTTGCTCTCTTGGTTCTTTGTGATCTTGAGCCATCTAGATCTAGAAAGTGGCCGCTAGATTTTGAGCCATCCACTTTGGAACAGTGCTTAGCTTTGTGCAGTGTTCCCATGTTCACAAGTTGTCTTTAAGGTCGTCGGTACTTGTGGCTGTCTCTCGTATTGGTCTGTGTCTTTGTGGTGTTAGTTCTGGGCATCATAGTGCTGCTTCTGGTTGCAGTGTCTGGTTCTGGTTCTGGATGTGTGTGTGTGTGCTTTTAGGTCCCGTCCGGTTCTGAGTTCTCTCGTTGTGTTTCTCACAGCCCGGGGCGAGACTGTGGGGCCAGTGTCCGGCCGGCGGGTCCACAGGCTCTTCAGCTTCCAGCGTCACCTTCACACCTCACGCCTGGTCCACAGCGCCACCACCTGTTCACACAACCCTCTGCACATCCTGGACGAAGATTACCTGGGCCAGGCCAAGGTCTGCCTCCACCTCCACCTACCACCCCCACCCTCAACACCACCACACACTTCACTACTCAATAGCAGCAGGCAGCAGGACCCACTGTACGGCAAAGAGTAGGCTGAAGCAAACTCAAACAGGAATTAGATGTTGTACAACTAGTTCCCCGAATCTACTGATAATCTGTGGTAGGAAGTAAGAACAGAGAACTGATGTGATGTCACTTCTTCCTAGCAACGGTGGTTAGTATTGTAAACAGAATTGTTTGTGCTTTGAAACTTTTATGTTGCTGACATCTCTCACATTGGTTCTCTATTGAGTTAAAAAAGAAGTCAATCTGACCGTTTATATAGGTGAGCTTGTAAATTTGTTGTGTCCTTAAAATAGACCGTAAAATAGAGCTCTTTCAGTATTATTAGTTTCTCCTTTCAGGGATCATAAATAAGATCCTCTTAATGCTTTATGGTTAGTCTTTTTTCTTGCATTATTGTTTTACCATCTTTCAGATCTGTTGTTTTTTTGTTTCCAGTAACATTTGTTTTGCCATCACCTTATCTAGTATATTCCCTCTTTTGTTTTGCAGTGTATGCTGGAAAAGGTTGGGAGCTGGAATTTTGACATTTTCCTCTTCGACAGATTAACAAATGGTACATATTATTTCACTCCAAATGTGTGTGTGTGTGTGTGTGTGTGTGTGTGTGTGTGTGTGTGTGAGAGTGTCTCTGGAGAGCTGGCTGGATGGTCCCTCCAGCATGCTCCGCTGAATCAATTTCTATTCCCAATAGCCTCCACACTCTTCCCCTCTCACGAGTCGTGGAGCGCCAGTGCTCTGGTGGTCAACAGTGCCCCCTGCAGGACATACCTATTCTCTGCTGTGGTGTGCTTGAAGCTGATTGGTTGGGATGGTATTCTGAAGGGTCTACTCACGTCCCCCATTGTTCCCTCTCTTTCTAGGAAACAGCCTTGTCACCCTGACGTTCCACCTGTTAAATCAGTATGGATTAATTGAGCTCTTCCAGTTAGATATGGTGAAACTTCGTCGATTTTTAGGTAAGTTTGTACCTCTTTTTGTCCCCTTTTATTTTCTCCATAATAGATATGTTAAGTAAAATAAGTTTTGACTACGTAAAAAATAGTACATTTCTGGTTTGTGTCCTATATTTCAGTCATGGTCCAAGAAGACTACCACAGCCAGAATCCTTATCACAACGCAGTTCATGCTGCGGATGTGACCCAGGCCATGTACTGTTACCTGCGAGAGCCCAAGGTGAGGTCCAAAACGGCTCGTCTCTTCCTCATCCTCTACCTCCTCTCTTCTTCTCTGTTCTCCTCTCTTCTTCTCTTCTGTTCTCCTTCTTTTCACACTGATATACCGTATGTTTTACTATCAAAGTTTGTGTCAGGTCATCAGATCGGACAGTTTCAGCAACAGTGTAGTCACACAGAAGTGCATACAGATTCTGTTGATTTTATAGCATCAGTTTTCAGTTGACTTTCTAACACGCGGTCCATTTCCCTCGTGCAGCTCTCCAAGTCGCTGACATCCTGCGACATCCTCCTGGGCTTGCTGGCTGCTGCCTCGCATGACCTTGACCACCCCGGGGTCAACCAGCCCTTCCTCATCAAAACCAACCATTACCTAGCAGCTTTGTACAGGGTAAGGGTGCTAAGATCAGTAAGCTCATAGGGGCGATGCCAAGAGAGGACTTTTAATGATGCCAAAATGCATACCTGTACAGCCGCAATGCTGCATATGATTAGCTTTGAAGTGCTTTGGTTAGAACGCATTTGATAAATGAATACATGCAAGGGGAAGCAAATGACTCACACTGGTTTGCCAGATAAGAAGTAAAGACCAGCAGCAGACGAGCAGCTTACTGGCAGCTTTGTAAAGGAGAGATGGCAATGAACTACCAGTCATTGCCTAGAAGCTTTGCACATGCTAAAGCAAAGGCTAAGGTGAAGCTTCAGAAAGTGAGTCCTCAGTGTCCTGTGGCACGCCCATGGAGCTAAATCTCATGACTTAGTCAGGCATCAGACACTTTATGATGTAATACAGTCTGCTGTTTGTTATGAAGATGGGAAACCCTCCAGAAACCCCAATGAATGTTGTGTTCCCTCCTACCATGATGTTCAAAGACATGTTTGTTTTGGTTTTGTGTTTTTCTCTCTAAAAGAATACCTCAGTTCTGGAGAATCATCACTGGAGATCAGTTGTGGGACTCCTGCGAGAGACAGGACTTTTCTCCCACTTACCTGCAGAGGATGGGTCAGTTATATACACACACACTAACACCTCATACTCAGGCAAATACAAATAATAAGATTAGTTATAGTCTATACATGTAGTTATTAAATTACCTTCTTTTTTGTAAGCACCATGCTGAATTGAGCCTAACCAAATGACTGTGTGTGTGTCTCAGGTTAAACATGGAAAGACAGTTGGGCTCCTTGATCCTGGCCACAGACATCAGCAGACAGAACGAGTACCTGTCCAAGTTCAGGCTGCACCTGGACCAGGATGACCTGTGCTTGGGCAACGCCTCCCATCGTCACTTCATCCTCCAGGTGAATGATGAGAAATGAGGGAATGTCACACCACCAACACACAAGACCAAAGGGAAATACATTTCAGTAGTACTTAGTTGGGGGCCCCAACTTGAAGCCCATACATTTTTCATGAGACAATAAATAGTTTTTTTGTCTCATGAAATGTTTAGGCAGTTTATCGGTATGTATTATCTATTCACTGGTAATATTAGTCGGTTGCTCTGGTAATATTGAACCATGACTGGTGATTTGGGGTTTGGCCAAACTGTTTCTCTCTCATGCCCCTTCTCGGTGGACCGTATGTAACTGATACTATGTAACTGTTTGCCTCCTATCTCTTTTGTATGTGTTCACATCTGTGTGTGTGTGTGTGTGTGTGTGTGTGTGTGTGTGTGTGTGTGTGTGTGTGTGTGTGTGTGTGTGCTCTCACATGCTCACAGATGGCCCTGAAATGTGCTGATATCTGTAACCCCTGTCGGCCCTGGGAGTTGAGCAAACAGTGGAGTGAGAAAGTGACCTCAGAGTTCTTTCAGCAAGGTGCACTGGCATGAACATGCTCGTACTGATTTTAGATTTCTGTCGTTTCTGTAGTTTCCTGTACATGCACTCGACACAAATCACTCTTGGTGAATTCAGTTTGCGTTTCAATTTGTTATCAGTGGAGCAAGCGTCGTTCAGAATCACTGTAGCATTTCGTTTCCATTCTGAACAGGTGACATTGAGAAGAAGCACAAGCTTGAAGTCAGCCAACTGTGTGACAGCCAGACCAACACAGTAGGGGACATTCAGATTGGTGAGTACATCGATTTTACTCCTCTCCGTTTAGACATGGAGGTACCTTGTACCTCTGTGCATTAAGTTTGTGTTTTTTTTTGTTGCAAATGTTCTTCATTGACAAAGGTATGTCAGTGTGTATAATGTATCCGTGTGTGTCTTTGTGCGTGTGTGTGTTTTTCAGGCTTCATGACATATGTAGTGGAGCCTCTGTTTTCCGAGTGGGCCCGGTTCTCAGACACACGCCTGTCCCAGACCATGCTGGGTCACTTAGGTCTGAACAAGGCTAGCTGGAGTGGGCTGAGGGCTGAGGGGAGCCTAGACGAATCAGAACCGGACCCAGACCCACCACCAGAGCCAGTGTCAGGTCAAGGCCCAGGCCCGTGTTTAGGATCGGGCCCGGCCACAGCTACCGCCGCAGAAGAACCCACCACCAAAACCTTAGCTCAGGGAAGCCAGGAGTTTTGACCACCCAACCCCCAAACCCTCAACCAGTCCCTGGGGAAAGGCTGCACAGTGTGTGCTGTGGTGTGTATGTGTGTGTGCATGTGTGGAATTGAATGGAGAAAGAGTGAGTTCTGGTGTGTTACGTGCATGCTGTGGTGATGCTGAAAGTGTGTGTGTGTGTGTGCGTGTGTGTATGTTTGCATGCATGAGTATGTTTGGGTGTGTGTGTGTGAAAGAGAAAAGCCCACTATGTACACTCACACCCCAGTCAAACACCTTGAAGTCACATTTTTAGTTGCTTGCCTCCCATCAACCACTGATTAATCATTTTATTAATTTAATTTATTTAATTTTAAATTTCTATTTTATTTGTCTAGACATAGAGCAATACATAGATACCTCATCTGGCAACTGCTGTAAGTTTTGTTTATCTTTTTTTCTTTAAGAAAAGAAAGAAGAATTTGCTCCTTTTATTTATTTATCCTGTTTGCTCTGTTGCTGGGGTGTAATGAATTGAACCCTTGGCGTTTTTGATGAGACACTTCAAGAGAGTACAGTATAGGAAGGATTCCCCTTTGCTGGGTTTCAAAGTGCCATTTGAGTTGCTCTGACAAGTGATTTGAAACACCTGGAGTATTTGTAAGAGGTTTTCTGAAACTGCACAGAGAGACTGTGTTTGTATGCACAAGCGTGTGTGTGTATCAATGCATTTGCAATGAAATCTTCCTCCTTATGTAAAAAAACAAAAACAAAAACAAAACAACAAAATGTGAAAAGCCCAGTCGTTTTGCTGCCTCTATGAAGACTGTTTACAAAATGTCTTGTCTTGATATGAAATGACTTCTGTCAGTTTTCTGTGATTGTTATTATTGTTTTTTTTGTGTGTTTTGTATTTTTTTATTTTTATGCACAGATGTGAAGAACCACTCAAATTTACATTTGAACCATTGTCCTACTGCTGAACAAAAACAAACAGGAAAAGACAGAAAAAAAAAACCTCCACTGGATTGCCACTCAGGCAGTCAGATGCACCAGATGCCATAGCCAAGCCATCTGTGCTCCATTGGATTTTGTTTTTCTTTCCTTCTTTCTTTCTTTCTTTCTTTCTTTCTTTCTATCTCTTTCTCACTCTCACTCCTCTTGCACTCCAACATGGTGTGATTTTTTTTGTTTCTTTAGGACTTTAGCAGCTTCTGCTCTGTAAAGGGTAAAAAGGAGACGGACACTCGTTCCTCCTCACCTCACCTCCTCTCCTGCTCCCCTCTCCCCAAGTCCCCACCATCCTATTGCTTTATGGGACAACGTTCTGATCGGAAGAGAAGTCGCTGCCTTAAGTGGCGCTGGCAGAGTGGCCGACAGACAGCCAACCAACCCGCCACCCCCCACCCGATCACCGCCGCCTTCTCAGACCCTGATCTGCGCAGCCCGGCCCGTTTGCATGGGACGCCTAGCTGACTTGGATCCTATGACGGATCTCTCTCAGGGTTTCGCCAAGTTGTCGGTGTTTGTAGAGAGCGGGGGTGGCCTCATGGTGCCTTTCGTAGGTAGCTCTTCATGTGCCCCAACCCACCACCCCCTACGACCCCCATCCCTTCTAGCCAGCTCCTTACCTACCAACCTAACCCCCCTCACTGTTCCACCCGCCCGACTCACTGAGCCCAACCTAGAGTTGTTTTTTATACGCAAGGAGAACCACACCGTGGATAAGGGAAGGAGCAGTCGTCCCTTTCAGAATGTCTCGACACAATACCACACTGCAACCCCAGAAACTGCATTGGATGCCTTAAAACTATGCACAAAAGCTAAGTGACCAAACCAGCTCCTATTCTTGAAGTGCATCATGTGTTGTGCTCTTTTAATGCACTGTCAGTCCCTATGCCTTTGTTGTGAGGAAAATAGTAAAAAAAAAAAAATCTTTCTTTGGAGGAAAATAAGATTTTTTTTGTTTTGTTTTGGAGACATGAAACATTCCATCTTTGTTTCTAGGTATTTTTTATTATTATTCTGTACATATCGCACAGTTGTGTTTTTTTGTCATTCTTGACATTTTGGATGATAAACAGGTGCTTTTCTTATTTTAGCTGATTTGTTATTTTTGTTGTCAAGTGCTGTAAGACTGTTGAGAGAAAAAAAAAACTGTTTACAATTTGTTGTAACAGCCATTTTGGGGAGAAGACTTCAGTGTCAAGCCATTTTGTAAAGGCTTTGCCGTATAGACTTTTTGATACATTGCTTGTTGCAGTTCAATTTTGATTAATAAAACATGTTGATATTTAAAAAAAAAAGGCTTTCATTTACAAACTTTGCGTCATAGAACTAACCTGATGTCATCATATTCAATTCTAGTCAGAATTTGAATCTGATACTGCTCCATTGGGCTACATGATAGAGGGGGTGAATCTTGTAGGAAGAACTTCTGAACCATCCTTTTACACAATTGCCTTATCGGCTGGCATCCAGGCTATCAGAGAACACCATTGAAGGTAATTTGGCCTAAATCTAACAAAGAGCAGGCCTGTGACAGGTGACAGGCCAGATTTTGGGGCTGCCCCAAATGATGAATAGATAATGGATTAATAGATACCCATTACCCATGTCAGAGATTTTACCAATAAGTTTCTTGTCTTCTACACCCAAGACAAAAGACAATACATTGTGTTTGACCATTGTGAAGGAAAAGAGCCCAAAAAAATAATGACATGGGTATGAACCATTACAGGGTAAACTAGGTTTTCAGGGTTTTATCAACCCATTATAGGGTAAACTAGATGTTCAGGGTTTTTTCATGATGGTTTTTCTATTCTTATGTGATGCTGCCCTCTAGTGTCCAACAAGGAAACCGGCATGGCTATCCCAGATAAAGGACCCACAGAGCATCATATCCGGCGTGGCTATCCCAGATAAAGGACCCACAGAGCATCATATCCGGCGTGGCTATCCCAGATAAAGGACTCACAGAGCATCAGAAAGGCAAAAATGTCTGCCTGGAGCTCAAGTTGATCTTGGTTTGTCCAAGTCCTGTTTAAATAACTTCAATTTGTTCAATTCAGTATTAAACCAGACAAGGAAAAGGTGTGCGCTAGTGCTGAGCCAATCCTGGCCACACCAGGTGTGAGAAACCACAAGTAAGACAGGTTGTAACATTCTTTAAACTTTTATTTGTACAGTTGATTTTTCCAGTATTTCAACAGCATAATTGTAATCAAACAATCCATGTAGTGTTCAAAAGATTGTTTTTTTGGTAGTTTTCTCTTTTAAAAGAAGCTAATGCTCTAAAAACCTGACAATGCTTTGATATTCCCTTCAATCCTGTAGGTAAAGCTGGTCCATCAAGACCTATATAGTGTTTGGTGACGGCTTTAAATTCTCAAGTTCAACGGCCAACAGTCAATGCTGGGTTTAGACATCAAGTTTCTGACAGCCTCAAGTAAGCTCTGAGTTCAGCAAGAGGCAAAACAGGCACACCTACCTACACGCCACACAGAGTACAGTACAACAGCATTAATACCATGTTCCAGGGCAATGAAAGAATAAAGCACTTGAATAAAAAGGGAAGACCTAGCATGGGTTTAAGCACGAAGCATTAGTGTTCTTGAAGAGTCGGAATGGACAAAGAAGATATTTCAATTGATGTTTGACACACAGTGTTTCTTCCTAAGTACAAGAATATTCGTCAACTGAGATGGAAAATGAAAAAAACTTGTATTTTGTGTGCTGTTTTTAAGACAAATGTGGGGGTCAACTTGGACACTTGCTGAGGTACTTTACATAAAATCTGAAATCAAGTTTGAAATATTTCTGAAAATGTTCCACATTAGTTATCTTACATGCATATGAAGCATACATAATTCAACAGACATTAGCCATTTCTAGTGTTGATGTTAAAGAACTTAAACTTTACATATAAATAAGTTTCCCAGCATCATAAATTAAACATAAGAATTGTTAAAAATAACTCAGTCAGAAACAAGGAATGTAGCATTTTACCACAAATAAAACAGTTGTTTTAAGAAATAGCTTTTGTTTACATTTTGAGACAACAGGTTAAGGCACGCCAGTCTGTGTTTTTTTTTTTTTTTAGTAAGAATTTGGCTCGAGCTTTGTTACCCCCAGCTATCGCTCGTTCCTGACCCTAACCTAACCTTTCCTTTTCTAACCAGGAACAAAGTTCTGGAGGTGTGTATTGATTGGGTTGGCTATTGTATTGTGCCAGTGATCAGTCATGGCTGCATCATGTTTCCAACTGAAAACATCCAGAAAGAAAGACAAACAAATCCAAATAAACATTCTGTTATAGTTCACCAGAACCAAAAACTTGACTCCAATGAAATGAGTCTGTGCAGAAATACCGTGTCTTTAAGCATTTAAAAACAAAAAAACAAAAAAAAACATACACCCAACATAAAACATATATAAAGTCCATTCGCAACGCACAGACATACTCTTTTGAAAGTGCCGAGAATAACTGATATGGTTAGTTACCCATTTTCCTAAGGTGTGCTTGTGACTCTCCACACGTCTCATAAAGACAGGGAGGGGCACCAGCAGTGTCCTAGGCAGCAGTCTACACCAGCGATGTCTCCACCATCACAACACCCTCCTTTTCCCTGTCGTCTTCAGCATGTGCTGCCCAAACTGTAAACAAACACAAGCGCACACACCACACACACACAGCAAAAGTGAGACACAGCAACCAACTCGTACCCATGGGTGGATGCACATGTGAGAAAATTACATTTCCACTAAGTCACTTTCACTTCTGTGGCTGAACAACTAAAATGCAGTAGAAATGGATGGGGTCAGCAGTACAGATGATTATGTTTAACACACCTTCACTTTCGAAATGAGTAGGACCTTGGATTTAATACACTGATTTGATTGTGGGGGGGTCACAATCCAGCCACTCTTGGCAATTATAAAATCATTGGCTTTCAGTTTTTTCTGGTGGATAACTTATACTATGAAGTCATTCTAGCAAGTAATCTTGAGGCATCCTGAATGGTTAATTACTCAGATTAAAGGTGTGAAAAACATGTTTGATGACACAATTTCTTTGGGCCTACAGACTCAGCTAGCAGAAGAAAAACATAGCTGTCAGTGGGAAGGCCTGTATTCCAGTGGGATATAAGCTTCTCTAGGATTTGATCACATGACAATACTAAGCAGCAAATCACTACTCCGCTTGATGTAAATATAGCATAGTGTCGCATAGAGTCACAGGGATGTCACATTGGTGTTTAATGTATTAGCTTAGACTCTACATTTAACATGCAACTTTTAAAAAAGTATCTGTGACTGCAAAAAAAAAAAGCTTATTTCATGAGGTCATGATGAATAAAAATTTTTGTCCCTAAAAGAAAGCACCATTTAAACATATTACTTTAGTGTAAATATTGAGACAACAATTGATCAAGCAGTTGTGATTAGGTGGTTGTGTCCCTCACCAGAGGCATGCCCGAGTGGGGCTGGGGCTGGGGCTTGGGGTCAGGGAGAGGCAGGTGGAAGTCGTCCTGGTTCTCGCTCTCCTCGCGGTACCGGTGGGCAAACTTGCGCTTCAGGGCCTCGGCTATGAGGCCAGCAGCATCGGTCGGGTCGGTGGGCTTTGGCTTGGTGTGGCCTTCCTCTGGCCGACTGGACACACACACAGTCAAGAAACATTTATGATGACTGAGTATACAGTACAGAAGCTAATGGATAAGTTATCAGTTGTGGTTTTAAGCAGATAACTGCATTTCTATGGCATATTAGAAAGTTAAGGTCAAACAGTCCTGTTTTTTTGCTTAAGAAGGTTCTTAACCTTAAGTCCCAGATGTATTGACGTGGCAACTACAAGCTGGTCAAATTCTATAAATGCTGATGGAGAGGTGCTTCAATTGCTTCCTTTTGTCACCTCTTATTCTAAAAGGATAGGAGATAATATCATCCCACAATTCTTTGTTGTAGCAACAACAAATGATCCACCATGACCCAAGTCAAAAACATCCAATCACATTAGTACATAGCCTAGTCTAGATCGGTCAGATTATCGGGCACTGTTGTTGTCTTTTCCTAAATCCTTATGAATTCTGAATCACATGTTCACTTAACCTCATGATATTTTCCACCCAAGTCAAGGAAAGAACACCGGATCTTTTTCTTGACTACAGCCTTCTAATTATTGTGCTTCTTGAATGTTTCTTAATAGCAGTCCATCCGTACTTCCTGTAGACAGTTCCAAGCACTTTAAAGTCCAAATCAGACAAGATTAGTTTGACGTGGGCATGTTTGATAATGCTATTATGCCACTCAGAAGACAGCTTTAAGTACGTCTAGGCCACAAGCCAGAGGTGAAACCATGTTGGCAACTTGCCTTCTCAGTTTGCGCGCCAACACACACACACACACACACATCTCACCTCTTGACGGAGCGCAGCTTGACCTTGCCCATGTCCTTGAGCACGTCTAGCATGCTGGGCTGCTTGGGCCCCGAGTCCAAAAAAGTCTGCTGTAGGCTGTCGCCCTTCTTGCCGCGGCGCTCTCTGATGAGCTCGATGGCCGAGTAGCTCCTCTGCAGGCCGGGACCGGGCGGGGGTGGCGGTGGAGGTGGAGGAGGTGGCGGAGGCATGTTGGGACTAGGTGGGGGTGGCGGAGGAGGGGGAGCTGTGGGCATCAGGAAAATAGGGGCAGAATATTAAACCAAAGATTCTAGAATACTAACCGCCTCAATCCTCTCTGACTAAACATGGATGGAAGCACATGTGCATACATGTTAACACCCTACAAGAAAAGAATTCAGCGTTCCAATATAACCTTGCACATGCTGTATGTATATGCATGTGTGCAAGTATCATTTATATTAGAGATGCACCGATAGATCGGCTGGTGACCGGAATCGGACGATTTTCACGTGATCGGCCATGACCGGCAACCGGCCGGTCAGTCTGAGACATGCCGATTTTATGCCGGTCAAATACACTCGTGCGCCGCAATTGTACCAACACCCAGCTGAGTTTGCAAAGTTTGAAGAAGCTAGCAACCAGGCCAACACTCAGGGCTGGATGTAGGGCTACAAAGAAAGCGCTAATAGGCTACTGAGTTTTTCTATGCAGCAAATGCTGTGCTTTACCATTGGCCTACTGCGTGGAATTTACTAAGCTGTCACTTCATTAGGCTACGTAAACATCGCTCATCACCGCCCGTCACTGCCGCTAATTGCGTGCCCACAGCTGAACCACAAGCCTGCTGAACGGAGATAAACGATTGCGACATTAAAAATAATCAGTTTAGCGATCATAGGCTAGGCTACATAATCAACAAGCAGCGACATACAGTAGCCCTAGTAGTTCTACTCCACTTAAAAAAAAAATACTCTAGGCCTAACTATTTACTGCACGTAGACTAGGGCTATGCCTTAAAATACCCTAGTCTAGCAGATTGAGAAGTGGATGTCGTGAAAGTGAACAAATGATGCCTATTAGAAAGGCAAACAAACATTAAAGTTGCTTTTGACATAGTAGCCTACAATGAAGAAAACTGATGCTCTGAATACTGAATCAGCCGTCTCTGAAAGTTTCTATAGCCTAATTGATGCATTTAACCGGAATTTGGATTTAATTTTTTCACCGCAAAAAACAGACGTGCACTGTTTTCATATGGTGGAGCACCTGATCGCTATTAGCACTTCTCCCCTGTGTTTGCGTGATAGCCTAGGCTACTACCACTTTTCCCTCGCCCTCCCATAAATTCATCAATGCATATGAAAATATGTTACATGGTAGTATGTTCAAATGCATCATGAAAATTGTTCTTAAATCTTTAGTTGGATATTGGATGTGAGAAGCATAAAATGGGTGTTCCATAACTTAACTTAATCCATAATTTGATACTGCATCTGAAGTTAGACAAGAATCTTCTTAGAAAAAGAATCTGTCTGCTCACCGGTTCCATTTTTTTTAACAGCCATTTCATCATTGATAAGTTGATTACACGTCTATATAAACATGTTCTATCAAAGAAAAGATAGAAAATAACTATTTGTGTGTGTGCTGTAAAATGGTTAGAAGAAATGAAATCGGAATCGGCTAAAATCGGTATCGGCAGGTCAAACTCTATGAAAAATCGGAAATCGGTATCGGCCCAGAAAATTGCAATCGGTGCATCTCTAATTTATATAGCTAATTAAATGGGTTGTACAATATTTTGTGTGTTTCTAAAGTTTGTAAAGTCCTTCGCCAAATCACTTCTGGGACCTTTAAAGAGTGTGTGACCTTTCCGGGCCTGCTCTGAGGTCGAACACACGCACACGCACACGCACACGCATTCCTCTCACCAGCTGTGTTTGCGCTGCGTTCCTGCGCCAGGACAATCTGTGCAATCTGAGCTCTGAGGCGGGCCAGCTCTGTCTCCAGGGCGCTGATCTTCTGGATGGCCTCATCGTTGACCACCGTCGGACCCTGCGGTGCGGGCTCTGCCTCGTGTAGGCTGGGTAGTGAACGCTGGCGGCGGAGCGTCTGAGGCTGTTGCGTACGGAACACCAGGCCCGACGGAGCCTCTGACCTGCAACAGACCAACCAACCAACCAACCAATCAATGCAGGGGAAATCAATCAATCTCTCAAATAAAATAAATACAATGTTAAATGTAAAATCAACAGATTAAAATGTGTGATGAATTGGTTGCTTCCTGGATGCTGTAAGGTCGTCCTAATGGCTTGACTAAGTTATCTGCCCTTCAGTATTTACTCAGAGCCATGTGATGGCTCATTACAACTAAAACAATCATTTAGCATCAGGCTTGACTATCAACATGTTTCTATCTGTTTATGATATTGTCCATCATACACAAAGAACAACAAAAATATCATTGGAACAATTTCAAGGATTCCTTACTTATATTTGTGGGAATGGAGTTCACCCTACCTGGGACGGTCACTAAAGTCCTTTTCGTCGTTGTCGATCCAGGCTACATCGGCCAGGGATGCCACAAGCCCATTAGGGGTGCTAGGGGGGTTGAGGGCAGTGAACGGGTGAAGCTACAGGAGGAGACGAAGGCGTGAGACAGGTGCGGACAACAAACATACTCTCCACATGACACTCCAGTCCACAAGGAAGACTGTTCTGAGCAAACATTATCACCACACACATATACGCACGCACACACACACAATTTGATTACTGATTTCACAAAGGTGTTAACGCATACATTATTGTACATGTATGTCAATAAGGACAATGAGCAGCTACTCTTGGTCAAACATTCCCTTAATCAGGATTGGTTAAGCACACAGATTATTTTAAACACTGTCGAAAGCGCAAACATGTAGAATGTTTACACCGACAGTCCACTCTGAAAGCATTTATGGAAAGTGCTGAAGCAGGAAACAAAGAGAGGAAAGAGAAATGGCATTTCTGTGCTAGGTACAGAGCCCAACCTGCTCTTATCTTCAGAACACTGTCCTATGGACAAGCATCTGAAGGCTTTTGGGAGGGCCTGCCCTCTGTCAGCACAAGCTAATATTTCCCAACAGGTAACCAGGTAACTGACCTAAAGCAGACAAGCTGCATTCCTCACATAGGACAGCTGGGAAGAAAGGAGAGGAGACAAAGAGAGACAAGACAGAGTGATACCCTTGACAGAAACAGTAATCATTTACAACAGCAAGAACATTGTCTAGACACATCAATTCAGTTGCACGCTACATCGGTAAAAACATCCCTAAGTGAATGTTTCTGGTTAATGTAATTTGATGCTTGTGGTCTGGGCAGATGCTTAGGTATCAACATGGAGAAGAAACCATGCATGGTGTCCTTATGTGGGCCTGACTGAATAAGTGTGAATGCTGAGCATTAATAAACAGATGGACAAAGGGGAACAAAGCCAGGAAGTGTCCCATAACAGCATAATGCAGGCAAGGAAGAAGCAAACGGGTTCTATAAAAGTACACTGCAACAGGCATGTAAACCAGCAATACAATCTGCTTTTAAACATCCAAATCAATGTTAAAATAAGACTAAATAAAGGAACCGTATTGAGAAGCTATACAAAATAATACATGAATCTACGCAAATCCTTATCACCTGGCACAAGAATGACAGCCATGCATGTGAAGACATGCATGTTTTTGAAGATCTGTGCGTGCCATAATCATAGGGCGTAGGGGGTGGAAAGACAAAAACACTGCATGTTTGGGTGGTAGGGATGGAGATGATATGAGCACCACATTTCTTATGTTGTGCATTCTTGTGCTGCCAATTATTTGTGTATTTCCTGAAAGCCAAAGCCATGACTGTACAGCACACTTAGTATAAGTATATATACTTTTTTGATCCCGTGAGGGAAATTTGGTCTCTGCATTTAACCCAATCGGTGAATTAGTGAAACACAAACAGCACACAGTGAACACACAGTGAGGTGAAGCATACACTAATCCCGGCGCAGTGAGCTGCCTGCTACAACGGCGGCGCTCGGGAGCAGTGAGGGGTTAGGTGCCTTGCTCAAGGGCACTTCAGCCACGGCCCACTGGTCGGGGCTCGAACCGGCAACCCTCCGGTTACAAGTCCAGAGTGCTAAACAGTGGGCCACGGCTGCCACTTCTGTTACTCAAAATCACAACAAACAGAAAAAAACAAACAAACATATTTTCCATACCTGAAAGTGGACTCTAGGGCATGGACCAAGAGGGAGAGTGGACCCAATCCTCCTGACTATACTCCTGGATGATCCAAAAAGCTTCGCTGATCCGAAAGCCTTCACATGCAGGAAAAATGTTAAGTCATTTACAGTCAAAGGAGAAATACAAGATGTTGTTAGAAATACAACACAATCTGTCACATACCAGATCCATCTCAATCTTCGTTAGGCTTTTATTCATCTTATCCATGGTTTGCACAAGCCGTCAGTCTTTCACATGGCTTCATCTCCTAAAAAGAGACAGAAGAATTAATGAATTATAGGCCTAAGCTCACTTAATAATCTAAAGACAATAAAGCTAGCAATGAAGGTTCCAAGTCCACAGTCGGTAAAATTCTGATAGTCTGATAAAGAGGTAGAGAATTTGGTTAAAGTGGAGTATATTGGTTGATATACCAAGCCAGTCAAGCCAAGACAATAAAAATTTCAGCTTCAACTGCCAGGAAAACTGGTCAAGAAAACCCTTAAGATACTTCAGATGAAATACAGGCTTCACTGCAAGAAAGTGGTGCGACTCTTTCAATACAACACGAACAAAAATGGGCTGCATGGTTAGGTTGCAAAAAAGAAAGCCATTACTGCGCCAATGCCACAAAACAGCACACTTACAATATTCCAAACAGCACATATAATATGTAAAACAGCACCTAGACAAGCTTCAGAACTTCTGGAACGTCATTTGGAAAGATGAGAGCAAAATTTAACTTTATGGTCACAACTAACACCATGTTTAGACAGAAGTCAACCAGGCTTATGACAAAAAGTGCACCATCCCATCTGTGAAGCATGGAGGTGGATCTCTGATGTTTGGGGGGGCAAGGTGAATGCAGCATGTCATCAGAAAATATTGTGCATGGGACACACTTGCAGTTTCAAACATGACAGCAGAAATCTGAAGGTTTTGGAGTGACCCTCAGTCTCCTGACCTCAATATCACCTCAATACTGAGACACTTTGGGGGAGATCTCAAACGTGCAGTTCATGCAAAACAACACAGGAAGGCATTTTGTCAAGAAAAATGGACATCTCTACATCTGCAAAAAGGACTCATCCACAACCATCACAAAAGACTGCAAGGACACATGGTTTAAAAAGGGACAATAAACAGTATTAAAAACTAAGGATATGTAAACTTTGGAACGGAATCAACTTATTATATTTATTGCTTTGTTTTGTCTAATGACTGCACTACTGCAATGCCTTATCTTTATATTTGAATTTCATTTAAAAAAAAAAAAAATTCTTTACCCTACTGGACAGCTTTATCTGGAACACCTGACGACAGTTAACGATTAAAAAAAAAATAAATAAAAAAAAAACCTTAAAACAAGAGAGGGCTGAAGTGGAGAATCTTTGATAACGTTGTAACAGTAAGCGATGGTTAACGTTAGCATCCGAGTATCAACTTCACTTAGTCCGCTGACTGTAAACAATCATCACACTTCACGTCATAACGTCACATAACATTATAATATTAATATTTGGCGGATTTCACTGTAAATATTTAGTTGATGAATGACACTTCACAATTCACTCGGAGGAATTGCCTGAAGTTTGTCTTGCTAGCTTAAATTAGCAACGTGTCTGGAAACACAAGCCAACTTTCTTTACCTCGCTAACTGCTAACAAGAAGCTAACCTAACCGCTCGTGGAGGCTAGTTCAAGTTATGAAAGTAGCAACAGAGCAGCTAACGTTAGTAAAACGTTCCCTGACCTGTTGGCAGTCACACAGTATCTAACAGTATTAGATGAACATGCCAGTTCAATACATATAAAACTGCTGTTCAAGGACTCAACTAAAAACTTCTAAACTTACCAGACATTCGGAGTTCTAATAGCTTTCGTTAAAGTCGCCATTTAGCTAGACTACACAAGGAGGAGTCGCCGCTACCACTGTTGCTGTTTAACCGGCCGACCGCTGATTTCTTGGAATTTTGGAACTTGACTCTCGTGCTGGCTCGCTGCATTACTGCCACCCACCGGACGGTGGGCTGTACTTCCTACTGACTGAAAGTAAAGTATTTCAAAGCAAATCAGTAAATTCTCATGTCAAATGCAATCTGTTGTTAATTAGATTAGATTCATTTTTATTCAGGATCACCTCACAAGATATTACTTAAAACATGCTGTTAATGATATTTGTCATGTTAGATTGTTCTGAAAGCACTGCGAATACATCTTAAATTCTTTGTTTGATTCTGAACAAAATCGCCTGCTAAAGTATTTAAACTTCAAGGTAAGTAGTTTGTATAAAAACGTTAGTCTTGGCACCTGTAGTATTTAAGTTGTGGATAGGCATGCATTCACCATGCCCACAAACAAACGACTACATCGTGAACGCTTTTATTTTACTGCAAAACCAGAACCCAAAAGCTACCCGCACCCTCTATCCAGCTTTTTCAGTAACACTTCTTCCCAGTGGCCCCTAGAATGCGGCTGCAAATGAAGTCGACCAATCAGTGTCTTTGAAGTTAGGAGGTACCAAATAACCAAACACAGCCGAACACAGCAGTCAGCTAGGCTAGCGAAAGAGGTTGAACCGCATGAGGGTACGAGTCAAACAGGAGGGTATATTTATTTTGTCTTAATGTTTGTTCACTCAGCCAGATCTTAATCTGTTCCAGCCAAAGCTAGTTCTATTTGAGATTGACACTTTGAACTTCTTGAAGAACGGAGAAACGTTTAAAGAGAGGTAACACTAGCTAACGTTAACTTTAGCAATCTGCTAGTTCATTCCTGCAAGCAGTGAGTTGTCTGTCCTGGGCGTGTTAAAGGTTATGTGTGAGTTGCTAAATGCCAATACATTCTGGACACAAGGTGATCTGGGAAATATACAATCATGGCCTATTGACTAGAATTCGACTTTAACGTTGTAATGTTGTAACACGCAGTACATGTATAATTTAGTTGTATAATGGATTAATATATTGTTATTTCAATGAAACGGGATTGGTTGACGATGGCTGTGTTGACAATGACATCAGTGCTGGGGATTTAGCGATACCTCAGGAAAGCAGGCTAGCCTTCTTCGTACCTTTGTTTGACTGCAGTATTTAACAGCAAAAAATTACGTAACATTCTACGTAAAGAGTACTCTTGTTTTAGTACTATTTCTTTGTATGGTCTTTAACCACAATGAAAGGCTTTTCGAGTATTAATGGTTAAGCTTATAAAGTGGTGACAACTGTTAGCTGTAGCTAATGTTACTTAGCTGGCTAACAAGGCCGACAGATCCACTGCCTTTCACCAATGTTCCCACCGCTGTTAAAGTGCACTTCGCTGACATTAGCATTAACATTAAGATATATGGAAGGAGGACGTATAATGTACTGATGTTATTATAGTGGTTGTACTGGTTGATTGATTGTGTGACATAGACCTCTGTTAGGTAGCAGGTATCGACAAAACGTAAACTGAATTTGGAAATCACACCGTTCATAACGTCTGTTTGAAACATTGTATCATATCTAACTTAATAAAGCTCTGCCTGTGTTTTCTTGCATAGCAATGAACCGTGACAATTGTCACTTGGCTGCCTTTTATTGCATTTGTGATCTCATGACATGCCTTCTAATAACAATGGATAACAATAGATGTGCATAAACCACCAGCCTTATTATACTCCATCAATGGACATCTATTTTCTTACATGCTGGGAGAGCACTACTTTATATGAAATCTTGCTGTATTTCATGAACACTTCTCTGTCTTCCTAGTGTAAGATCTGTGGTCTGTTGTGCATGGCACTCTGTGTGGCATCACCATGAGTGGGGAGCCAGACGCGTTGGCTGTGGTCAACCAACTACGGGACCTGGCAGCTGACCCCCTGAACAGGCGTGCGATTGTAGAGGATCATGGATGCCTTCCGGGTCTTATTCTGTTTATGGACCACCCCAATCCACAAGTGGTCTACTCAGCGTTATTAGTAAGTCATTGTTTTACAGAATCTGATTGTGGAAAGTGTCAAGATGTGTTTGTTGTAGCAGTTCAATCAGTTATTCTGACAGTGTGGCAGTGCTTTATTTTATAGCACACCTATCAGTGCGTGCCCATTAAATTCATGTTATTTGCATACCATCCATTTCCATACACCACCTTTGCAGGTGTACAAAGAGTTGAATCACTGAAATCAATGGCAATCCCCACCCTCTCAGTTTTGACATTTTTTCTGGAAGAAAGAATTTTAATTTAAAGAACCCCCCCCCCCCACACACACACACACACACACACACATGCTATATTACTTTATATTACATTATTGTATTACTATATATACTGCTCCTCTCCTCACTACATTGAAGTGTTAAACCTGTGTCATGTTCTTCATATCTTCCTTGGGCTGTTCCAACACATTGCTGTTGAAGGGGCTCAGGTAAATAACTTCCTGAATAATAATGATAATAATAATAATAATAATAGCAAAAGAAATCTTGTAGATAGAAGATTCTTCAGTTTCCTCATTAGTGGCAGTCTCAGCTGTGGTTTGGCACCCCCTGCTGCCTAATGCTGTCAGAATGGCTTACAGTGACGTCCAGTGGACCACACTCCCCGCCGCGTGTGCTGCGTAGACATTAACACTGTGGCCTTTTCCCCAGCAGTTTCTGAGGAACGAGACAAAGTGGAGACATCTGTCGTCTGCCCTGTTCTTTGAAAGCAGCTGGGGAGAAGGGACAGATTTTAAGATGTAAAAAAAAAATCTCATATAGGCCTGTGATGTACGGACAGTATCTAGTGACCTCTGTGTGTCAGTTTTTGTAGAGCTAGAAAGACTCATTGATTTTTTTTTTTTCTGCTGATCTTGTAGAATACTGGATTTTACATTCCCCTTGGCTTGTGGTCTTTTGTGTTCCCTCCCCTCTCAACCAACATTCTCACAGGACAGACTTGCAACTGTGTAGTAAAGTCTTGTTAAGGCATATTAGTTAAGAAGTTAGTTATGACTTACTATCGTCAACTCTGTTAGTCTTTCCCTGAAGGGGCATAGAAGGTCCTTTATCACTGTCCTTGTAGTGAAGAGTCCTTGTAGTTACCCGTTCCCACAGGTTTGTCCTCTGTGCACTTGGTCTTAGTTATGTAAACACGGTGCTGGCTGCAGCTGCAGTTGGAAGTTGCTGTTGTGTTTTCCTATCCGTCTCCAGAACCGTAATGTGTGTCCTTGTCCTTGCAGGCGGTGCGCTATCTGGCAGAATGTCGGGCCAACCGAGAGAAGATGAAGGCGGGGCTGGGCATGATGCTGAGTCTGCAGAACGTCATGCAGAAGTGAGTCCAGCCATCTCAGAACCGACACGACCGACATGGCACAACCGCACGCATTGCACTTTTTTTTCTTTATTTTGTTATTATTTCCAGGGTGGGGGGAGAGATGGGGTGGAGACAAACCAGAGGACCAATCCTCCTCACTTTCGTCTGCTGGATTGTGTGTTGTAGGCACATATCTTCGGTGGTTAAGGGGCTGAGTGTGGCTGCGCTGTCACAACAGAGTTGATTCATTGTGAATCTGAATGGGGGATGATAATGTAAAATGTACTGTTTTTGCATGATGTATTGTGACCATAACGGGCACCCTGCTACTGCATGCAGAAATGTACCTTTTTTTCCTCCACGTGGCTGTCGAGCAGAGGCCTGCTGAGGTCTTTGATTTAATGTCGGAGATTTGCATAGTTTGCCAGGAAGATAGAGTAATTAAGGACGGGATGGCCCCTCATATATTTAAACTCTGAACAGCACTCTGTGTTCCATCACAGCAGGCTTTGGAGTTTGTGAAATCAATGTGAAATAAGCCACCTTAGATGGAATTGGTCATGGTCATGAGGTGAAATGAGGTTTGATGGAAGTGTGTTGAGCAGCTTAAAGCATGCTGTATTTGTGCGTGTGGGTATGTGACTCCGGCTGCTCCACAGGGTTTGGTTAATTGAGGCGTGAGGGCCAGAGGAGAGTGTTTGTGGGCACAGGGTGACGAGGGCTGGGTCGACTGCGAAGGTCCCGGGGCACTTTGACAGGAAGTGACGGCTGTTTATCACCAGAGATCACACAGAAAAGTGCCAGAGGTGGGCAGAATGCACCATGATCCAAACCCCCCCTCCACACACACACACACACACACACACACACGCACGAACACCTCCTCCAGCCAACCTCCTCTTCTACTGGGCCCTGGAACCGCCAGTCATTTTGGTTACCGTGACGCCTGTCAAAGAAGTGCCCTGGAGTCTCGCTGCCTCTCTCTGTGTGTCACGACTCCAGACGCGTTGACTTTGAGCAGAGGTTGTTTGTAGCCGCAGAGGAAGGATCCAAGAAACTGTACAGAAGTTTCACTATTATTTTTCTTCTCAATCCATTACTGAAATATCAGAGATGAATGTTTTTACCATGCAGATCTATGGACAGGGCAGTTCCACACCGGTCTCTCATATACACATTACTCTTTGAGGTACTGTAATATTTATGCCCAAAACACAGTTTTTAAACATATAAAGGGAAGTCAAAACTGTTGTATGACTGAAACCATAACCTTCAATGAGGCTACAATACATTTCTGCGCCTAGTATAAAGAAAACTGGCCGCTATACCTCTCCTGCATGGCATGAGTGGTATGTAAATATGCAGTACAGTAGGCGTGCCTTGCGGTGTGCCCCGGGGTCATGTGTGCGGGCAGGAAGCCACTCGTGCTTGCCTGGCTGGCCGGCTGGCTGGCTGTGAGGGGGCAAGCGACAGGGCCATGCCGGGGAGCACATGTCAGCTCCTGTAGCGTCGGCTGAGTGATGGCCGGCTGACATGGCCCATATACGCACGGGGGCCCTTGTGTCAAAAGTGACCTCGTATGGTGGAAGGCAAAGAGCTGCTGAGTCTCCTAACCCCCCTGAGAACAAAAGGGTCAGTCGACCAGAGACCGCAGCCTCATGCTGGGAGCTCTCTCTCTCTCTCTCTCTCTGTCTCTCTCTCTCTGTCTCTCTCTCTCTGTCTCTCTCTCTCTCTCTCTCTCTGTCTCTGTTTCTCTCTGTCTCTGTTTCTCTCTCTCTCTCTCTCTGTCTCTGTTTCTCTCTCTCTGTCTCTGTTTCTCTCTCTTCCATCCCTGATTAAACCCTGGTCTCTTATTTTTAGAATGATCGGAGCATTTCTGCTATGGCGTTGACATGTAGTATTAATGTTAAGGTTGATTGGCACATAGCTGTGAATTAAAAATTGCCAGCATGTGAAAGCTATGTGGAAACTAACTGAAGCATGTGAACTGTTCGGACATGTATAGGGCTTTATTTTTATACCGCAAAGGTTAGAAGGCGGCAGCACTGTATGTCTGGTTGTCTCTCTCTCTCTCTCTCTTTCTTGGCCCCCATACTGGGCAGTCCAAGCCCACACACAAACACTCACAGACACACACACACACACACACACACACACACACACACACACACACACACACACAAACACACCATGCAGCTGTATTGTCCCCTGATGTCTGCTGGAGAGACGACCTTTTGAAATAGCCAGGCAGCTGGTAACGACAGACACACCTGACTGAACGAGGAGGGGGGTCCAAGCATTAGTAGAAGATGGGTTTTTATGCTATTAATCCATGATGAACTAATAGGATGCTCAGAGTGCAAAGCTCCACCACGGCAACATCTCACAATGTTTACAAAAGTGAAATGTAAAATTTGTGGATTTTCTGCTTTTTGTTTAATCCTGCTGACAGACAAACAGACTGCACCAAAACCATAACCTCTTTGACTGAGGTAATGATTATTCTCGTAGCCTTCACATCCCTTCATTTTATGTAATCAATCGAAGGGAAAAAGAAGTTGATTTAAAATGGAAAACATTTTGATTACAACTCCAGATTATGAGAAATGAATATTATTTAAGTTATGGATACCTGTCATCCATGTCTGAGTTTAAGACTGACGAGGTATAATATTTCATTAGGTTGTGGTAAATAAAATGTAGTTAAGCATATAAAGCACATGTAGACTAAAAGCCAGCTGCTGTTTGTGTACAGAGGCACAACGCCAGGGGAGACCAAGCTTCTGGCATCCGAGATCTACGAGATCCTCCAGAACTCCAGCAACCCGGAGGCCGAGCAGGCCGAGGCCGCAGCCTCCTGCCGACGCAAGGCCCAGTTCTTCCTCGGCTCCACCAACAAGCGGGCCAAAACCGTCGTGCTGCATATCGATGGTCTGGACGACTCGGTCAGTGCCAGCCTTCACACCCCACTTCCATAGCATTATGGGCTCGTGTGGACTTCTCCCTCTGTAATGACTTTCATTCTGATAAGCCCTCTGTGTCTTCTAAGTTGTTCTATTATGAATCTCGATGAATATAACATTATAGATCACTACATGTTACGTGTAACAGTCTGTATAAAGAGGCATTCTTTACAGCTGCTGCTGATTCCTTTGTAACTGAACACATGAACTAAGCGTTGTTAGCATGTTGATCTACAGCCTGGTTGGCATGTAGTCTGTGATGTTGACCTACTGTTTAACAAGGCCTCTAGAGAGTGTATGTGGGGGGGGGGGGGGGTTGAAAATGCCACGAATCAAACAGCATGGGGTGTAGATTGAACCTGAGCCATACGCCACAGGACAGAAGCACCTAGCCAGGTGACATTACCGCTGCATCTGTCTCAGATTCGCCCTGTTAAGAGGGGAGAATATCTGTTTCGATGTGTACATAGGTAATGTTAACATAACCGTCTACCAACATAACAAGCACATACAATGACACATTGATTTATTGAGTAGTTGACTAAATTGGTGTCACACATTAAAGTGTGTACGTGTAGGGTAAGGTGTCTTTGGTGTCTTATGGATTCCCATAAGCAGGTTTGCTTACATTAAGAGTGTGTGTGTGTGTGTGTGTGTGTGTGTGTTAATTGTGTCCCTCAGGCCCGGCGTAGCCTGTGTGAGGAAGCTCTGTTGAAAATCAAAGGGGTGATCAGCTTCACCTTCCAGATGGCTGTCAAGAGATGCGTGGTGCGGATCCGCTCTGACCTGAAGGCTGAGGTGAGACTCGCTCCAACTGACATCCTTCAGAAACTGGATTCTGTGTGAAGACACAGATTACACCAAAGACAACTCTGGGGGAACAGTTGATGGGAAATGGAAAATGGTTGGTGCTACCCAGCCATGCAAGCCTAGACAGGAGAGCCAATCACCTCAGTAGTACTTGCCACATGAATAGAGCACACTCCTTTGGGAAACGAACATCCTGGCATCCGACTAGCTCATGCTAACAGGCTGAACTTAATGTTCTAGTACCTTGACCTAGTTATTTGAACATCTTGATCTTGAGCTTGATCTTGAGCTATCAAGACCGGATGCTAACCTGAGCCTGGACTGATTTGATGATGTAATCAGTTGCTTTGATTGTCTAATGAGCTGCTTTGATAGTGTAATGTACTGTGTTGATACTATGTGCTGTGAAATGGTAGCTGTAGGAGTTTGTAGTTCTTACCCTGACTCACTCTCTATCTCTCTCTCTCTCTCTCTCTCTCTCTCTCTCTCTCTCTCTCTCTCTCTCTCTCTCTCTCTCTCTCTCTCTCTCTCTCTCTCTCTCTCTCTCTCTCTCTCTCTCTCCTTTTCTTTTCTTTCTCTCTCTCTCTCTAGGCCCTCGGAACAGCCATAAGTTCAACCAAAGTGATGAAGGCCCACCAGGTAGTGAAGGGAGAGGACGGAGCTGAGGTGAGTCTCATTTTCTGAGTACTTGGGACAGTCACCTCAATGTGCAAGTAGCCAGTGGTCAAATGTTCCTCAGGTTAAGGTGGCCCAATAGTAACGCTGCATGCTCTACATTGAGATTCTTGTCCAGGGCTGTAGGTCTATGAATGTATGAGGTTGTGTTATCTAAATCTAGTGGTCTAGTGGTCCGTGTATTGCTTTGGAAATGGATGTATATGGATGTGCGTTTGTGTGATTGATTGGTTCCTACACGGCAAGTTTTTGGATGTCACATTTCGATGTCTTCCCCCTTTGGCTTCAAGAGCTTTTAATACTAGGTCAGCAATTCTTTGTTTAATTGCTTCGGTTCGGTTTCAGTAATGCTCCCGATTATAGATCCGTATGTTTGGCCCCTCCTGTGTGTGTGTGTGTGTGTGTGTGTGTGTGTGTGAGCACAGTGGATCTGCTACTGTGAGGTGATGTGAGGAAGCCGGGCTCCAGTGCTGGCGGTGGTGTCTGTCTGGCAGTGGGGGCTGAAAGTGGGGCGAGGGTGATTCAGCCTGACGTGTGGGGGCTGGTAATGCTGCCCGTCAGCCCCTGGAGCCGCAACTAGCTTCCCAACATGCGCGCGCGCGCGCACACACACACACAAACACTCACTGATTAATAAACACGCACACACACAGACATACACAGACATGCACACACACACACACAATGACTCACACACCACTCACACAGACACCATACACACACACACACATGCAAACACTAACTCGGAAGCGCACACACATACACTTGGCTTCCACCCTTCACACAAGTTACTCACTGGGTCTCTCACTCGCTCACCCAGTCATTTGACCACTCCCATGATCCTCCTCTCCTTTGACCCTGGAGCAGTAGATCAGCATCCACCACTGTCAGGGCTTAGATCTGCTTACACACACACACACACACACACACACACACAGACATTGGTACGAAGAGCCAGTATGTTAATTAAGAAGCCTGTCCTCCCTGGTGAGGCTTGAAGGGCGTTTGCTACCTCAAGGTGTAAAGCTATGGCCTGAAATGGCCATCAGTAACTATTCATCAGTGTCCCCACTCTAAGGTCATGTAGTTCCTTCTTTCACCAGCAGGTGGCAGACTTGATTGTCATATAAGAGGTGAGAGGTTTCCAAAGCATGAATACACTATGTTGTACAAGTGGGAATGTGGCTTTACTTCTGTAATGTCGTTTGTAATGTTCAGGTGTCATGTGTTGTGTGGGGAATATGTGTTGTACAGTTGTGTACTGTGCAATAGTCTACTCTGTAGAGAAAGTGTTAGTTGCAGGTTTGCATCTTTTGTTTTGTATATTTTAATTAACCAAGGCTGGCTTGTCAGGTCACATTTGTGAGTGTTGAGGTGTCACCCAGCCACAACATGTAATTAAGGACCTTTCCAGCCTCACCAACCATCACTGGGTAGGACACCCAGTGGCTTCTCTCTGATTCACTCTATCCTAAGTGAAGAGAGACAGGTTGATCATTCTTTACATTGGAGTCGGTATACAGTGGAAACTTTCCGGTTGCACTGTACATGTCTTATCTATACGTTTTGAAAAGTCCTCCTGATACTTGGTTTAATATTGCTTAATTTGGTAGAGTGGTGATGTTATAACAGAGCTAGCTTCAGGTGTTGCCTTGCTTTTTGTGTGAGGATCTCTTCACCCCCTCCAATTCTTTCTTTCTTTCTTTCTTTCTCTCTCTCTCTCTCTCTCTCTCTCTCGTCCTTTCCTCCACCCAGAGGATGGTTCCGCTGGAGGAGGATTCGGATGTGGTGGTGGAGCAGAACCTGGACCTGCCGGACTATCTGCCCGAGGACGAGAGCCCATCACAGGAGCCGCACAAGGCCGTGTCTCGCCTTGGCTCCATGCAGGACGGTGCAGGCTGGCTCAGCACGGCCGCCAACTTCCTGTCACGCTCCTTCTACTGGTGACCTGCGCTCTAAACCCCCCCAACTCAGCCCACACCCCTTCCTCCCTGTCCCGCTTCCCCCTCTCATCCCCACCCCTCCTGTCCCATCCTCACCTCTCCTCACCTTTTGCCCTGCACACCCACACCTGCCCTCCAGGGGGTGCCGGACTGCCAAGTGCAATTTTATTTTTGCAATAACCACAACTGTGTATAAAACAGTTACAAACAACAACAACAGCAACAGCAGCAGCAGCAGAGACCGCCTGCTCCCAGTTACCCTCCAGATGATGACCTCACTAGCTCTGCACACTTAGTCAACTCACCACTGAAGCCATAAAGGGGACGGATACCACGCTCACAATAGGCTTCTCACCTTAACCCTCTGACATCACTTCCTGTTTTTGTTCTTTAATTTTTAAGTCATTTTTCAACGGTTTTAAACCCCCCACCCCCCTGCACTCTCCCTTTTGATGGGTCCATCCTGCCCACACCTAATGCATGGTTGCCCATGGCATTTGCGAGTGTGTTCTAGTAGTTGGACTGACCGCATGTCTGCAGGTCTGCTCTGGCATGGACAGGTGACGGTGGAAATATGCCACCCTTTTTTTTCTCAAGTGCTCTAATTTTTTCTTCTACCCTCGGATCTTTTACTGTCCATCTTAAACTTCCCTCTTCTTTTCTAGGGATTATTTGATAATGAATATTATTTTCCCCCTGCCGTTTAGGCCTCTTCAAAGCATGCTGTAATTTTTTATGCCTTTTTTTTCCTTTGTTTGCCATTGTTCTTCACAATGTTTATCCTTTCATGCGTGTGTGAGCTTTTTTTTTCTCTCTTTTATGCTACTCCTGCTTGTCCTTATATTTATATATTGTTTTAAGATTTTTCTCTTTTTTTTTTTTCACTGACATTTTTTGAAATCTTCTGGGGAAAAAAGTAAGCAAACAAACAAATATACATAATCTTTGGTTATCATTTGCTCCGTTTGAATTCACGGGATCCACTCTTCCTTGTTTGTGAGCCTCTTAATCTTAGCAGGTCTCCTTCCTTATTGGAAGTTTTGTAGACACCAGCAGAGGCGACGACTTGGGTTGTTGTGGAGCAGACATTAAATACCTCGCTTGCTTCACTCCGAAAAGGGAAATGGGGACAACCTAAGCTACTCTGCGACACTTCTTCTACTGTAATGCCGTGTGCCAAGCATTGTAGTATACGCAAAACCTGTAGATGTGTAAATATATATATAAATAGCCTCGACACTACTTAACCAAATGGGCTAGTCACTGCTATGATTGCCTAACCCCCTGTAGTTATGATGATAAAAACACACTAACAACTTCAGATTTTCACCTTTTGGCTGTTCACCCCACAAAGAAAAGTAAAAAAGAAACAGGTCCACGTTCAGAGCCTTTCAGCAGCATTGCTACTGTCGCTTGCATTGCCACTACCGGCTCTTTCTGGTGCCTGCTCCACTACATGCACACCTCGGCTGGACAGTCCCGCCCCAACCTTTTTTTCTATCGGCTCATTCCCGACCAACCGTGTCCATATTGGTTTTTGCCCATTGAGTGACCACACATGCATATCTGAGCTGCTTTTTCACAAGTGCAGAAAACAAACAAAAATCAGGGGTTCACATACTTTCCGTGTTCATATAAAGGTTGTAGATCGAGGAAAACTGTCACTCACTCATCTCTAATCATTAGACTTCCTTCTTTGACACTGTCACGAGACCATTTCTATCAAATGTTTGCCACTCTCCCACAATTCACCCTAGAGATTGCTTTGGTAACTAGAATGGCTAACACACTGTTCACCCACTCTACCACCAAAGGAGTTTGAAGCTAAAAGAGGATTTCAAGACAAACTGACATAGAAGTGATAATGAAGATTTGCCTTGCCTTTTTTCACACCTCTTTTTCTCTTTTCTATGTTTCTTTTTTAAAGAGAGAGAATGGGAATTAAGTACATTTTAATATAAGGAAGACCAACCTAGTTCCATGAAGTCGTGAGTGATCCTAATTGAGATGCCACGTTATGTGGACTGATATGGATTATTTGACTGAGGTAATTTTTGCACGTCACCATCCTTCCAAAATGTTGCCTACGATCAACAACATGTAATCCTTCAGTATTATATTTAACTAGAGGATTCAAGTTCACTTCATAAGTTAAATAATGTACAGTAGATTTTTTTTTTTTTGTTACACCTCTTGTACTGTTGTCATCCTTACTTGAACATTTCCTCTTGATTTGATTTTTTTCTTTTCTTTGCTTTTTGATTAACATTCAATTTTCATTGTTCAGTAGGAAGGCAGAACAAGAAAGGGTAGCAAAACCTCCATAGTTAACTAGCTTCTCGTGTACAGTGTATATCTGCTATGTGAAGTATTTCAGGTCACAAACAACTGTTGCCTGTTCACAATAATGACAAGTTATTAAAATAAAGCTAAATGGAAAGAAACAGTTTGACATGATTTATTTAAATGTCTTTGTTTTAAAGATTGATTCGGTACATTACTACGTTACTCAGACCAACAAAAGGCTGTTGCCTGGAAATGTTGCCTAAATTTGAAATGGGTTTACATCATCAATGAAACTAAGCTGAACTTCAATAGATGCAACTACAAAACATTATCTCACTTTTTTCCTTTTCATCAAATGTTACAGTAGAGGCTTTTCATCCCGAGACAAGTATCTTGAGTATATCCCTCTTCAGAAATGTCATCACTCAGTACAGATGGATGAGGTCTCACCAGGGGATATGTGTGGAGGGACTTTTGAACTGGAATTCCCTGGAGGTGGTAGAGTCTCGGCTCGGCTGGACGGGGTGTTTGGGTTGGGCCTGCTTGACTCTGGTGCCGCTGGGTGCTGCTGACTGGTTCTGCCTGTTGGGTGGCACCAGGCGGTCTGCCTGCAACCCCTTCTCCCTCCTTCCCTCTGCTCTGCTCCGCCTCGTTGCCACATCAGGACCCAAATGCTTGGCTCGGGGACACTGGCATCTGGCAACCCAGAACACCATGGCAACCCGCAGAGTTAAAAGCAAGAGGGGAGTGATTTTTGCATCCGTGTGCATACAAAGTGTGCATGCAAGTGATGGAGGGAGAGGCAGAGAATCTGTTTTCCATATGACCGAAAGTATGAACAGCCCTAGGGTGCCTCCTCTCACCCTCTACCACCCCACCACACTGTGCTCCTCCTCCTCCACCCTCCCCTCCCCCTCGCCTCCAGACACTGCTGGATCTTAGACTTGTGCGAGAGCTGCTGCGACTCACAGGAGGCCAGCTGCGGAGCCTGGAGCCGAGAGGGGTGGCAGCAGCAGTGGCAACAGCCGCGGTCGATCGCTGGGGCATCTGCTGATGGGTCTGCCAGCAACAGCAGCGACCGCTGTCACCACCGTTTGCAAGCACACGCCTGGCCTCCGCACACACACACACACACACACACACACACGTCACAGCGATGCGGTACGGCGTGGTGACTGCACGGCCCAGGCATGTCATCTTGCGGAAGAGGACGAGAGAGTAGAGCAGAGGAGAAAAGGCGAGTAAGCACAATTTCGACGGGATTCGCTCCGTGTTGTTTTCGCACAGGTCAGCTTGGATTGGTTTGTTTGTTTGTTCATAATTGACCTCATTTCAGGAGGTGAAGAAATGAAGAAATGCTTATTGCAGCATAAAATGTAAAATTTTCAGTACAACAGCACATCTGTCACAGTGTCAAAATGTAGCAGTACACAATAGGGAGAGGTTTTAACTGGGTACTTGACACATCTACACGACAATCTTGCAGTAGATTATATAGTCTTGCAAAATATATATATATATATATATATAATATATATTATATCTATTCTCCATGAACCATGTCCAACTATATTAAAAATATGTATTTCAGAGAGGATCCACCCCCTCAAGGTGCACTGAAAGGTTCACTCGATTGTCTTATGTGCTGTAATATACTACATGTCCACTTTTAGATCAATGCAGCAACGTAGCTTACAATTTTGTTACTTTTATAAGCACAGTTACAGTTTGATGACTTGTGTCTCCCTGGGCATCACCCTGAATGATTTCCCATGTATTACACATATATTGTTTCTCCTCTAGGGGGTGTGAGTCAGCCATGAACCACATGTGTATTTAGCCAATATCCAAGCACATAGAGTCAGTGTGTAAGATCTAAGAAAGCACAGTTCACTAGCACAATGTGCTTTTCAGGAAAGTAACTTAGGTTTGAGTGCTCGCTTCAGAAACAAGTCCTTAAATACTGTGAGACTTAAATTACTTGGGGAGCATATCTCTTTTTCTGCACAAATGATTTAATCTCTGTGTGACGTATTGGGATTACTGGAGATTTTAGGAGACTTAAGATTTCTAAAACTGAGTGATGAGTTGTGAAAGCTACTGTGATATTTGATAACACTCCCCTACTCTCTGAGCGCCTCATTGAGTACTTGTCGGTTATTTGTGGGTGTCTTTAAACATGGGGATTTCCATACTCTTGATGTTGAATTAGTCTTTGTTAGTTTAGCATCATTATCTACAATTTACAGCCTGTTGTACATGCAACTGTTAGTATCAGATGCTTATATAAGTTTATCTCAGTTTCATTTCTAGTTGTACTTCATCATATCTGAACACGTTTTTAAGATTTGATTGATTCTATTAGGTACTTGAAGAGTTTTCAGAGTCATTCACTGTTATCAGGAGTAGGATTTGTTCATGCCTGATGGCAGATAAGAGGAGATACCTAACTAGATAGTAGTCAGTGCTATTGAGTGTCATGCTTAACTGAACCACTGCACATTGTTTAGCTATAATAGTGTTTGATTAGTCTGTGTTCTCGTCTGGGGAGAGAGCCGGATGGCTAGAAAATCAGTGAGAACCATTATTTAGTACTATCTATATCTAATATCAGTGTCAGAGTTTTGACTCTGTCTGCTGAGCACTATATCTTTAATACATATTCTGTATATAATATGGATATGAGGAACATTACAGAGAACATTATCTAGATACTACAGTGACATTTCTATTATTACTAGTTGATTTTTATGAGCAACTTTTTTTTAATTTTAATTACACATACTTGGAAAGACTGAGTGCATTACACACAACCCAACAACACATAAGACAGCATAAGCTGTGGTAGTGGCATTAAAGCTAACATGGGCAGAGCAGCCAAACTTCAATGACTTGAGAAGTTAGTGTTGTGGATAAACCCATGTTGTTGTAAGCACATTGTCTACATGTTTTAGTCATGATTCACTGCACACAGTCCACCGGTTAGGATTTAAGATATGGCTGCTCATAAAATCACTGCCATCCAGGGACCTTCAGAGGCTGGATAGTCCTCAGATTACATGAGATCTTTACACAGATCTGCATACTCATGATGTGCCAGTGTGTCCCTCCCAACGACCAGACCACACAAATCAGCTATTCCTCTGCTTTAATTCAGCAATAAAACCTTTTGAATCTGTTGAATAATTTCCAGATAAATTCCATGTTTCCATGTCCTCTACTTTCTTCTCCACAGATAATGTATTCCATACCTCCACGCCTCTCTGTTTCCTGGAGATACCCGCCAAGTTGCATATTTGCGAATAAATGTGTCGTCCGTATCGCTGTGACTATTTGCATTGTTAATCTGAGTGTGAGGGAAGGAGGAACTGATTGCCGGTCGATAAGAGGAGAGAAAAGTGCATCTCATTGTGCGGGCAGTTTGACGATTTTATTCGAGGTTCAACTCCCAGTCAATGGGATCAGCCGTAAATTACATTCAGTGTGCTGGGAAAATGATGTGACACCTGTAATTTATGTCAAATAACTTTTGAGGGTGCGAAAGTGGCCAGATCACCGGTCTGCAGGATACAATCAGTCTTTGGCAGGGAGGAAGCTATAGCTTACGATTTAATTGAAACATTTTTCTTTATCTCGTGGGGGGGGGGGGGGGGGGGGTGCTGATAGGTTGGTGTGTTGTTGTATAATGTGGTGTAATGTCTCTCTTTATATGGGAGGTCAATCCCCTGGATGAGCGAAGGTCACCCTCTCCTGCTAGCTGGATGGAAGTACGTGTCATGAAGCACTCCATCTCTGGAGGCCGGGAGGAAATGATGGTAATGACTCCACCACACTAACCCATATGCACTGTAGCTGCAGCCAAATGGAGCACCAATAATTGCAGGCTGTAGTTTACTGAATCTCTTGTTCCTTTTGTTTCTCCAGAGTAGGCATAACTCGGGGGTTTGAAACTGCCCTGGGGACTCACACTAGCTATGTCTATCTACGCAGAACCTTTATAGAGACTGAGAACAACTCCATTACCCATAGGTATGGTTGGATGGCATCAAATCTGTGAGGTAAGATGTAGCCTACCCATTATGTTTCCATTGGGAATTGAATTGTCCTACGCAACTCTATTACCACTGTAGCACCCCAGTGGACCCCTGTCTAATGCTGTCAGTTTGTACACGCTTACTACAACAATTGTGTCACAATTTTCACCACAATTGTATCACAAATGTGTCTGAGTTGTATGTCTCTGGTGTAACTGGAGCCCTCTGTACCCAGATCAGAACCAGATCAGAGCTGTATCAGAACCAGTTCAGAACCAGATTGGAGCCAGTTTAACTCTAGTATCAATTGTGTTCTGGTCCCTCCATCCCCTCACCTTTCCTGGCATAGTGCTGATGAAATGCGTGAGCACAGGAGCTGATCATAATTCTGACCGCAGCTCATTATGACTCCCCAATGATTTGAAGTGTGTGTGTGTGTGTGTGTGTGCGTGCGTGTGTGCGTGTGCGTGTGCGTGTGCGTGTGTGTGTGTGTGTGTGTGCGTGTGTGTGTGTGTGTGTGTGCGCGCTCAGAGGAGGGTGCACTGTCCTCTGACATGCCCATGGCCGCGCGGCGGCACTGACGCTCAGCACTGATTGGTGGAATGAAATATTGCCAGCGAAAATTAAAAGGTCCCAGTGTCAAAATAATTCATGATATGCATATCTTCCGGCCTGATGAAAAAAGCTGATGTCTGGATTAGGAGCATAATAAAAGCGATCAGGCAACAGTTAAACTATTTCGGTGGCGGTAGGGGGGTGTTGGGGTGGGGAAAATGATGGTGGTGGGTGAGGTGGGGTGGGGGGGCCTCATTTTGTCAGTGTCAAGTGCACTGTATTAAAGGGGTCAAGATGTGTGGAGTGTGTATGTCTCAATACACGGGTGAGAAGGAGCGAGCAGCAGTCTGTGTGTGTGTGTGTGTGTGTGTGAGTGAGAGAGAGAGACGGAGAGCAGGAAATCTGGCAGTTCACTCAATATACCCCCTCACCACACACACACACACACACACACACCACACCACCTGCGATTTGAATATCCACTGTAATTGTCCAAAAACGTCCCATCAGTGGATCTGCCGGCCACCATTACTAGTCAACAATATGGTGTGACATTCAAATTCCCCCCAAATGACAGGTTATTAGAAGCAGAGAGCGGCTGGCATATAATTAAGCACCATAACTTTGACCTGTAATATGAAGTGATGGCAGCTTTGTAATGTGGGGGAGGGGTGGTGAAATAGGCACTTTGTGAAACTCAGGGGATATGAGAGCACTGTACTGAACAGAAAAGGGTGTGTGTGTGTGTGTGTGAGTGTGTGTGTGTGTGTGTCTGCAAGGATTGGGCTGAGAGGGATGTTTTTTCTCTTTGTCACAGGGGATTTTATCTTTTGAAACAGGCTGTCATCAAAACACTCAGATGGCTCTGAGACTGCCCTCCATTTTGTTCAAAGATTGCGGCTGATTGTTTGACATTTTACGAGATGACATAAGACGTCGTTCACCTCTGTAAAGGTGATAAGCAGAGGAGGAGAGGACTCATTATCCCGTCCCCTCCGCACTGACAGCGTGTGTTGGACCACTAAATGAAAGTCCAATCTTGTTAAGTCAGGCTTTTTATGCGCTTCAATCTGTTAGATAGACTCTCATGGTGACGCAGTTCGGTGGAAAAACAACACTCAACCATCAAACCTTAATGTCTCAGTGACAGTTCTCTACGGAGGGCAAGTCCACGCCTTACTGTGAGGGAACATGTCTTTTTGTACCCCACCAGTCTGACCTGAGGCTCATAAGTCCACTGTTGCTCTCAATCACATCTATAGTCAGTTATCTTCCACTATCACCTAAGTCTGGTCACCTGAGTCCGTTGATCTCTAATAATATAGATAAGAAGTGTTATTAGAGACCAGTACCTGATTCTGATTAACTGATTTTGCAAAATTCTTCTACTCATTCTTTGAGATAATTTCAGTATGACTACATACCTGTAGTCATCAGCAGGGTTGTAGTGGAGGCAGTTTATTCAGTTCACAGTTCACAGTTTATTCACCAATTGCAACTTTTACCATTCAAAAATCACACTGTATTATCCACATTCACAATATGTACACTCATCAACACTCAATGAACCATTTAATACCACTGGTATAGTTATAAACATTGGACAATAACCTCCACCATCATCATGTTCATGTTCCGAATGCCTTTTTTAAAAATCCGATAGGCTACCGCATGGCACAGTCAACCTTACCATGATCACAGATTTCATAGTTTACCCACCTCTTATTTTACCACTACACCCCTGGTCGTCAGGGTTAAAACTCGATATCACTATACAGTATATCATGGCATATTCTTTACTGATACATTTATTGATACAGATTCAGCTGTATTGATACAGCATCAAAATAGCTAAAAAAATAAGAGACAACAGAAAAGGTCATTTTAAGTTGAAAAGTTAAAGTTAATCACTCTTGGATTAGAAACAGAATTATTCATATTTATTTTAAGATCTCTGTGAGCCTGCTTTTTAAACATACAGAATATACAGAAATGTAAAGAATGGCTAATAGAGAGAATTATGTTTAGGACATGGTCATTATTCATAGTCAATATATATTGCAATACAAATTGTATGGTGGCCTCTGCATTGTGATATGTATAGTATTGTGAGGTAGCCAGCCCTAACAGAAATAGTATATCATTATAGACCAGTAACTGAGTTTGACCACCAGAGTCTGACCACTGATCACTTGAATCTGAAGAACAGAATCCATTGATGTAATAGTATAGAAGTGTTATTATGGATCAGCACCTGATTTGGATCACCTGAATCTGTTCTCAGGCTTACAGGCCATCTGTTGCTCTGAGTGCAGGCCAGTAACTCTTCTACGCCGTAGAGACTTCCGCCAGGCATTCTACACACAGTAGTAAACACAGATTTTAAATGTGTATCACAATACCATAATGTGTTGTTGATGTTCTCATCTCATTATATCCAACTGTATGAAAAATTATTATCCGTAGTCTTGATTACCCTTCAAATAGTGTGACGCATAGTCTACATTCTTATGGGTTAAGAGTATTTTGGGATTATACATAGAATGGTATACAGAATGATGGAAGAAGGTCGATAGTTATTTTCATATGTTTATTTATTCTGTTCTGAATATTAAATTGTGATCCTCTACACAATGATCTTGTCAGATGAATCAATAGCATATTTTGACCACCTCCTTGATCCGACTTGCTGATCAGCATTTGCCCTGACACAATAATTCCTTTATAAGATGGCTTTATCCATGTTCAAACTGGATCTTATCACTCATGCACTTTGAATGTTTGCCATGATGTTGCAGAAGGAATCGGAGGTAAACAACGTTAATATATTATATATTTTTTCCCACATACTAGCCGTTGGCAGCAGAGGGAACGCTGTGGCCTTATCTGATTTGGACAGCGACTGGACGTTTGTGATGAGCAATGGGACCCATCTGGCATCCGCATTTCTCCAACTGGAGTGTGAACATGACGTATAATGTTCAATTTATACCCCCGTGATCCCAGCAAACAGTCAAGTCTGGCTCAGTATCAGCCCAGATCCGGCCCAAATCCGGCATCTGATTTTAAAGGTGAAACATCAGGAACCTATATATTACCCAAAGTAGGCTTGTTCTGACCCAGCAAGGCATCTCTTTGTGAGGCAGACAGAGGAAACAGGCAGGCGGGCAGCATGCGGATTCTGTGTGTGCTCTGGGTTGGTCTATTGTATGCTAGTGACAGAGCAGCTTGAACAGAAGGTCTGCTGTCTCCCTGCTCTCTCTCGGCTAACCCCCCCACACCCCCACACCCCACCCCCCCCTCTCATAACGATGGCAGATGGCTCCTGATGAATCCTTCATAATCATGTCAGGATGGCTTCTCCGATCCCAATTCATCTCTTTAAACACATTTCATCAGACGGAGAATTACACAAAGATGGAGGCGGCCCACCAGACAACAAAGGCACACAAAGATCGGCGTCGCAAAACAAGTGCTCCTTGTCCGTAATGCCTTTTAATCATGCATGGCCTTACAGTAGCCTATGTTGTGTCTACAGCGCACGGGGTGCGGCTGTAACCGTCATCTGGCAAAGTATTTATGAAAAGAGGACACATCTATTCCATCATATTCATCATAGTCTTCTTCTGCATCCTCGTGGAGTTTGTGTTTTTCACTTGGCTGCTCACTTCTCTCTCTTTCTGCCTCTCTTTCTCTCCATCTTTTCATATTTCTCTTCACAGCTAATTTGCCAGACAGCATTGCCATTTTTCTCTGCCTCCATACTGACGACGCCACAGTCACACAGCCACACACACACACACACACACACACACACACACACACACACACATACACACACACTCACCCATGTAACATTGTTAATTGTGGATCAGGTGAAGTTTGTTTCACCTCATTTCAAGGTCATGCACCACTAGGACCATTTTCCTGACTCAAAGGGCACGTAATTTCACAGACGCGCACTCCCCATTAATCCCCCCTGAGTGGGTGCTTAAGAACTTTCCAGATCACAGATTTGTTTTCCTCTTGTTTTCTGACTGGCTGCCTCCCGCGCCTCCGCGTTCACATTAACCCCTGCTCCCAGCTCCTCTTCAGCACCTCCAGATCGCCGCTCAGCTACGCTCCTCGCCTCGCCTCACCCCAGCTCGTCTCGTCACAACCCCCCCCCCCCCATCCCTGCACTGTCAGATGGCCCAGCTCTTTTTGGTAATGTCCCACATTTAGAGATAAATGATCTCTTCTGCTGAGGTGAGGCGTATCTGTGGGTAATTAGAATAAATGTCAGTTTAGTGCACAGTGGGACCATCTCAGTTGTTCTCAAAGCACCTCTAACCCAGCATAGACATGGGGGCCCCTTAGTACACCAACTAGTCTTCACTGTGTTAGTAGTACCAGCAAGCATACTCACATACACATCACATGTGACGATAATGATGTCAGGATTACTCTAAAAAACATGAATTGTGGAACTGACTTTGAGATGTTGAGCTTGATGTTTCACATATAAATTTAGCTGGAGGACAATGTCCCTGAAGGACAAATCTGGTGCCAGGAAGTGTGTGTGTGTGTGTGTTTTCATTTAACAAGGGCCATGAGTGATGCCCTGGGAGTATGTGTGTGTGTAGACGGTATGATGGTTAAATGTGAATTGATCAAGCTCTCTGGTGACAGACTAGTTTGTGTCTTCTCTCGTCCCTGTTTCCTTCTCTTCAACTTTTTGTTGACTCATAAATTATTCATGAGTCTAACTGAAGATCTTACATTAACATAAAATAACAATTTGCAAATTTATGGAAACTGCTAATTACTTGCCTTATTTGCCATGACTATGATATTAAATATTCATAAATGTGTGATTATTTCTATGATTTGTCTGGGGGTCGGTTTCAGACATTATTTTCATTAAATGGAAGTGAAACTCCTCAGTTTCTCGCTCACAACAACAAAAAACAAAACCCATGCTGACTGGAATTTTTTTGATTTACACGTTAATGCATAACTTACCATGGAAAACTAAGATCCTGTTTGAATAGTCTTTAATTTACACATTCCCAAATTACCAGAAAAAAATGGAATAGACTGAGCGCTCAGCACGTTACCAGGATAATGTGTCCATGTAATATTTAATTGTGTTCATTTAAGCACACCTAAAAACACAAAGCACAGTTCATTGGTGTTAAAGGAAAAGCTTAAAAACTGTTTAGGTAGTAGTGGATTAAAGAAGCTAAAAGCTCTGTAGCATCATCAGACCAGGAAGTTGTGTTTGGTCCCATCTGGGATTCTTGGATCCTGCGTGTTTCGTCGTCTGGAAGTAAATGCTAGGTATTTAACCTTAAATTTATGACTTTGTTATATCAGAATTAATTACGGATATTTTCCCCAAACTGAATGACGTTGACGAAAACACTAAATGCAGGCAATTTAGCTCTATTTGCACATTAATTTGGGCCCACCTGTGATGCTGTGAACGCACTAAGTAGGTACATCAGTTTTCATTACAGTGCTCGCAGAGTGGCTGCAGTTGAATTACGGTATTAATTATCAAATTCATAAGGTATCAAAGGGACAAATGCTGCTGTGCAGAAAAGTCCTGTTTTTCACCCAGATAGATATTTTTGTGCTGCTATCCTTCAAATTACATTTATTTTGGCGGGGTAAATGAGAATGTTGGACTAATTCTAATTCTAAAATCCACATTCTAAGAACTGTGGGCCAATGGAGTTTTAGCAGAGGGATTTGCAGCGTTTAAACCAATAACACCCTGTTCCTGGGGAGTGCGATGCATCTGAGAGCCCACCATCAGGCAGCAGTTGAAGCGCTAACGCTCGCTTCCATACCCAGCCCCAGCTCCGAGGCACCACTCCTGCCGCCGGCGCCGCTGAAATCCATCAAGGCTTTTCTGGAATTCAGAGAGGGAAACCGGAACCTCGCTCAGCCCCTTTGGCAGGGGTTCCCGTGTTATAAAGTACTATATTAATCATAATCACACAACACCATTAGACTATGTCATTCTATTAAAGAAATCACATTATCATACATTTCATTAATTAATGCCTAACCCAGTCAATCTACTGAGAGGGAGAAGTGCCACCTCTGAGAAGTGGGAGTTCAGTGTGTGTGTGTGTGTGTGTGTGTGTGTGTGTGTGTGTGTGTGTGTGTGTGTGTGTGTGTGTGTGTGTGTGTGTGTGTGTGTGTGTGTGTGTGTGGGTGTGGGTGTGGGTGTGGGTGTGGGTGTGGGTGTGTGTGTGTGGGTGTGGGTGTGTGTGGGGGGGTTACGGAGTAGATGGCTGGGTAAAGGGCACCAGGCTCTCCACTCTGACTGTCTCTCCAAAGTGAAATAAGGGAGGCCTATTTGCATTTGCTTGTCGCTGGTTATGGGGGCTGTGCTGCTCCATTGTGGCTGTGCCAGTCTGCCAGATCTCGCTCTCTCTCCTCGGTAAGTATCCTCTCAGAGATGGGGCACACACACAAACACACCAGGTCAGGGCGTCGCTGTGCCAGGGGTGGGCAACACAATTACCCACCTGGTACGGCTATGCTGGGCGGGGTAAGGGCTTTGGCACTGCTCCTCTGTGACTCAAACCAATGCTAAGTGTCTCCTTAGGTGGGGGCGGGGGTTGACATGGACACCAGGGAGAAGAGTCTTTAAAAGTGTGTCCCCCGGAAGAGGAAAAGGACCCTCTAAAGCTCTCTCCACACGTGGACGGACGCGGACCCTCGCCATTTCCCTCAAGAGCCCACAACTACTCACTATGGGCAGATGACACTTCAGGAGGCTGTTGAAATGCCTGATATCTAAGAGGTTGTAAATCAGGCAACAAATTTGGAGATAGCAAAAACAAAGAGTCAGGATATCAAAAGCGCTCCAAAAATAATGGGGGTCTGTAACGAGCGAGCTGTAAAGTTCTGAACAGATTTGAACGGATTTGTTCAGAGGTAGTTTGGGGAATGTGTGTGTTGGGTTTTCTGGAACATATTAATGTACAGCTGTTAAATATACTTTTTCAGATTATGTAAACATTTGGGTCAAAACAAGCAGATATACAGTATATATATGTATTTTGGTTGGTGGTGGCCAGGAGAGTGCATTGAGGAATGCTGATCAGGCATGACAGTCTGATCAGCCTGCAGTTTGATGTCCCTGAGCTCATGTCTCTCACTCAATCTCTTTCTCTACCTTTCTTTCTTTCTTTCTTTCTTTCTCTCCTTCTGTCTCTCATTCTCTCTCTTCTTCTCCTTGTCTTCTTCCCCCTTCTGTCTTTCTCTCTCTCCATCTGTCTATTGCTGTGTTTCTCCCCCCTTTCTCCCTCTCTCTGTGGAGCTGATTTGCATGTGTGCTGTATGTCCTGTCACGCTGCAGAGCTGACCCGTGCTGTCATCTCGCTGATTACCTCCCTAGTTCACTTTCCTTGTTTAGTAACGTGCAATCAATCATAATCAATTAGCCAAAATGTTGAATCATTAAAACCATTATCATTAATTAAAATAATTATCACTTTCTGCCAATGCTTCATTACCACTGTTGTCTAAGCGCTGGCTGTCGCTCGCCAGACTTCCTTTCTCTCTTTTCCTCTGCCTCATGCTGAAAAGATGTTTAAAGAGTAAAGAAGCTTAAAACCTCACAACAGATACTTACCTCAGATTTGTTCAGGAGAGAGTCATGTTTGGAACAATGCCTTTTTTCTGCTTCATCTCCTGCACTGGGCATTTACAGTAATGTGCAAAAAAGCATACGGAGAATTTACTTTTGGGAGAAAAAAATGGAAATTATTTATGTAAATCATGTTAAACATAACATTATTCTTTGCATTGCATATACAGATATATAAATATAAATATATATATATATATATATATATATATTATATATATATATTTCCTAGTTTGGTTTGATTGCTGGATGTGTGGTTTAAAGTATTTTAGGAATAACTAATGGGAAATGATCTTACTTGGCATTCTGTTGTATTAGTGGATGGATGTAAAGAACACAGGGCCGTAGTCACCATAGACATCGAGGGGGACGTGTCCCCCCCAATATTCAAATATGACCAAAATGTCCCCCCCAATATACGGACATAGAAAAATAAATAAAGAAAAAATACTCTACAGGAAACCAACAACCACCACCATCTGAAATGTAATCAAACACTAAAAATAAATAACGCACAAATTAGTGACCTAGTGATGGTTCCAGAGTAGCCTACACCCCTGAGTGGTTTGACCTGGTCGTTTTCCTTTTCGTTAGTGGAGTCAAAAGCTTCCATTTACTGCACCCTACCAAAGATCCTTGATTACTGTACTAGCTCCGCTTTAACCCTCTCTGACCCTACTGCAGTGAGGTAGGGCTGGCAACAATATCGCAAAAGCTCACAATTCTCACAAAACTTGTTGGAAAGGTGTAGCACAGGCTAAGGAAATCCCATACATTTTTGGAGCCGATCAGACTCAAAGGGAACTTTGAAACATTTTCCATATTGTAACCTATTGTCGCAATGATAGCGAAAGTGAAAAGTTTTTTTTTAAATGATGAATTTGTGCAAGCCTGTGTCATTCATTTCTTTCACTTCTGTCTTACAACATAAATAATGCATTCATATGCTACTACTAATGCCAGGAATTACCCTGTTTATAGGCCTCTTAGAAATGGTTGTTGCATCTTGCATATTATTTAGATGCAAACTCAATCACGCATCCATGCAGGCAAAACGTAGAAATCAAATGTGGCGACGGCACACAAGCTGGAAAAAAACGTCGTAACGACTTGTTTGTGATTTTTGATAATATTTTTTGCATGGCCCTCAGACCCCACCACAGATTTGGTCCCCCCCAATGTTGACATCATGACTATGGCCTTGAAAGAACAGTTGTACAGTAGATATCTTTCCAAAGCAATATGCAGTTGATCTTACACACATGGCAGTGACATGTAACGCCACAAATAAATTCATTTTCAATGAATATATATATGATACAAGATATATTTTGGCATCATCTAGTATAACTGCCTTATTTTTTTAACAACATTTGTCCATTTCTCAAATCCTCCAGCTCACCGGTGACAGGCTTCAAAAGGATCTACCAGCCCGGGCACCATCTCCTTAATTGCCCTGTGACCTGGTGTGATTGGGGACAAGAAACGGTCTTCTGCGAGCAGGACCCAAACCTGTGGTGGCACTTCTGCCAAGCCCTGACTGTCCCTTTGTCTCACTGTCGTGGGTCATTTTAAAAAAAATAATGAAATGTTACAGCGCTCCCTCATGCTTGAGCAGGACTGTCTAGTTTTCCGTCCTGGACCTGCGTCCACATTTCTGAGGCAACGCTCAGGAGGATCCCATTAATGATGTGTAAACAACCGCAGAACATGCACCACCAAAGAGTCCCAGGGGAGGGAGAGAGAGAGAGAGAGAGAGAGAGAGAGAGAGAGAGAGAGAGATGGAGTGAGAGAAGAAGAGAGAGATAGAGGGAGAGAGAGATGGAGTAAGAGAAGAAGAGATAGATAGAGAGGGAGAGAGAGATGGAGTGAGAGAAGAAGAGAGAGATAGAGAGGGGGAAGAAGAGAGAGGGAGATGGAGTGAGAGAAGAAAAGAGAGATAGAGAGGGAGAGAGAGAGGATGAGAGTAAGACTGAGCTACAGGGGCAGCCAGACAGCCCAGGCTGCTTAGTCAGGACGTAGGTAATTCCATCTCTCCAGACGATTGTCAGCCCGCTTCTCTTATCTGACCTCCCTTAGACCTGGAATAGACCTGTCATTTTAAAGCCCCACTGTAATGGCTAGTGTCATTTCTTTTTCCTTGAGAGTGGCTAGGGCCAGAGGGCTGTGTGTGTTTGCACATGTGTGTGTGTGTGTGTGTGTTGCTCAGTGAAGAGTTCCTGGGGTGGGTCTCATTGATGGGGTCCCCCCGCCTCTCTGTGTAGGTTTTTAGGGAGAGAGGCGGGGAGGGTGAGTTTTTTTAGGGTGGGGTTACTTAGTGGAGCATCATTCTCTGCCACCCCAGTTAAAACAGGCGTCTCATTGGGGTCACTCATCCTGCGCTCTTTGGAGAGCGTTGGGAGCAAATGGCCCTGAACATTGCACAGTATCCTGCGTGCGGCTACATTAAATTGCCTGACCCCGGTCTGCTGCAGACAGGCAGTGGAGATTACACTCGTGACGCTCGCTCATGCTTGGATAACGTTAGTTCTTTGTGTCCTCTGTCAGCGCCCCACTGTCTAGCCCTGTCTAAAAGCCACTCACTCTGCTTGGCCTCTTACCTGTGTAATACATGCAGTATAGGTGAGCATTCCTGAGTGAGTATACAGTATGTGTGCATGCTGGCCATAGTGGTGCACTGTATGTGCACTGTAATGTTTTGGCAAGGAAGCGTGGTAAATGGTATGCCTAAGTAGACACTCTCAATTCTGTTAGTTCAATATTTACTAACAATAGCTGATTATGTCCATCTTCAAGTTAAATCTTAGTTCAGTGTAAATCCTTCCCTCAATTTACAAGATTTTTTAAAAAAATATGTGTATTTTTTTTTAACAAAATTGATTCAGGAAAAAGAGCTCTTTGTGCTTCTCTTGAATGCTAACTCCTCTTTCAGACTGCAGTACATGACATTCACTCTAATACAGGATTTCTTTTTTGTCATTTTGACTCTCCCAACTCCATACATTTCCATTTGAAAATCCCTTTCCTTCTGACAGCAAAGAGCAGTAAATGGTGAACAGCATGTATTGTAGTCATAGTGTTTGTTCAGCCTTGCATGGACATTATCCCTTCATCTCCATCTCACATATCATCCACATCACAAAACCCATCTACTATTTGGCAAAGTCTGTGAATGTCTCCAGAAGCGTCAGTGATGTTCCATAGATAATGTAGGGTGGCATTCCTGGCCATGGCATGGTGCCCGCTGGGACGAAGCAGACTCCGCGGGCCCAGCGACATGTAGGGTCTCAGAACATGTGGCGCTGCATGGCGCGGCGCAGCATTGCCCTCACCCCCTGCCGTGCGGCTCGCTGTCGCTCGCACTTCCACAGCCATGGCGGATGCCATCATGCGCACCTTATTACATTACTGCCAAACGGTCCCCAGAAATGAGCTGGGAACCCACGTAATTGCACCTCATTACAGCCTCTCAAGTGTGACAGTTCCTAAAACAGAGAATTGCAATTTTTTTTTGCATTCACACATACACACACGTATACACCACATAGATACACACAGAAGGAAACCGCACACACACCCACACACACCCGCATGCATACACTTGTAATTTTTATGCAAACGCTCTCTGTTTCTGTTTCATGTTATTGTTGAGAATTTTGCATCATTATCATTCAAATTTGTTAAAATACTAAAATACATACATACACACACATACACACAAATGCATATAGATGATCACTAATGCACACAGAACTACACACACAAAGGCCCTTCCTCCAATTCATTGAAATTGATTTATTGATGGTCAAATATGTGAAAAGATAACACTAAGAGATATAGCTCTACACACAGTAAAGATGCTATGTAGTGTCATTCTAACACTGTAAAGTTGGCACGCTAATAGACAGCGCTCTGATGGAGAGTCCCAAGCTCAGTGCAGTGTGAAGCATCCTCGGGCCCTTGGCCTGTTAGTGATAAAAGGCCCTTGTTTGGTGCGCACGGCTGAGGAGCAGGCCTTGCTGGCTGTCATGTCATAAAGCATGCAGCCGGCGAGCGCAGACGTGATTTCATGGCTAGTGACTCCCATACTAATATGGCTGTGGCAGGGCACGGCGCTGGGGATAACCAAGTTGAGCTGTCTTAGCTCAAATGATTCAATTAGGTCAGCTGTCCCTATTTGTCATGGCTCAACTCGCTTTTAAATTACCTTTCCAGAGTGCATACGTGTCTCTGTTCGCTCCGCTCTTACCAGCTCAACAGTTTCACAGGGGGGGGAAAAGAGAGATAATGTGAGGGGAGAGCAGAGAAGGGGAAAAAGGGGTGAAAATCTAGAAGGAGGAAAAAAAGGAGGAAAAAAAGAGAGCAATAAACACATTATCCGATGAAGTGCAGAGGGCAATTACTGAAATAAATATGATTTTGTTTTTTCTGATAAGCTGCTTGTGTGGAGGTTTCTGGGTGTGAAATAAAAAGGGGGGATCTCTTGAGCGTGGCACTCTGATTGGCGAGATGGAGACGGTGCTGTTATGCATGAGGGGCCTGATCATGTGATCATCGCTCATCTCCATTAGAGTCATCTCAGTGGTGGGGTCGCATAGGGTGACAGCAGAGAGGCCATGATAAGGGTACAAATATATGGTGTAAGTCACATACACCATACTCACTGTGGGGATTCACTTACAATTTCAGGCCAGACTCAAACTGTCAGATACTGTCTGGTTCTAAAAAATGATCTGACTTATATTTGGTGTCATCCAAAATGAAAGATAGCCCAAACGAAGGTTCTGAACTAAAAATTATTGCTGTGATTAAACAAACAGAAACTCAATGACATAGGTTAAGCCACATTGCCATATTATTAATTAATTGAAAAACAGGCATATATTGATACAGTATGTGGTCATATTTGGTGGGTACTGTTTAATGTTTATGGTTCTGAACCAGATTCGGCTGGGTTCGGCTGATATCTAAGAAATCATAAGCCTGAGCAAAATATTAGAGTGATCCTTTATTTGTACTTCGAAACCAAATCGAAGGAATAACTACTATATCTAGCTTAATCAAAACCGTGATCCTGAGAAGACATTTCTGTCCTTGTTCTGGCACACGTCTGCTGTACTTGGTCCAGACTAGTGTCAGATCCGCTCCAGAGTCTGTCTCTTTCGGTGTCACACACGAGCTCTCTTGCCACATTAGTTGTTATTAAAGCACACTTAAGAGCCATTAATGTTGATTGAGCAGACCCAGAGTGAGGGCGAGCATCTCTTTTAACTTTAATGTAGTTATACATAAATGTATGGCAACTAACCTCATCAGATTTGATTAGCACAGTTGTCAGCTTTAAATAGAGGCACTCTCTGGCTGAGCAAAGACAACTGAAAGTGTTACAGTACATAAATATATTGTACATGTTATTCATAGAGCTTGTTTTTGAAGAATCGGTGGTAACGTGTAGGGCACAAGTGTCAAAACAATGCAAACGCAAGGAACAGGGATTTCACACGGGACTGAACAGTGTTCCCTCACGTGGCTGTAATGAAAGTTATCCTGCTCTTTCTCCTGAGTAAACAAAGCGCCATTTAAGGGTTGTACAGCAAGAGCTGCTCAGTCAGAGCTACAGTAATGCTCACACGTCCATAAAAACACAACCAATAGGCCTACCCTTTTTTCCGCTTGACATCCCCGCCTTGGTTTTATTTACAGGACTCTAATTTGGAGAAAAGCTGAGATGTATGATATTTACAGTGGAAGGGTATGATTGGAGAGGCCGGTGAGCTCAGAGTTATGGCTAGATTTGTTTTAGTTGGGGTCTAGCAATTTGCCATTATGCTTCTCAAATGAAGTGAATGAAATTGCTTGAATGAAAGTGTTTTTCCCCCATTAAATGGACCTTGATGTTTCATGTTGTTAATATATGAGACATCCTGATCCTTTTCAATACTTTGAATCCATAAATACATATACAAATATTTTTGAGCACATCAATACACCATCGGTGCACACAACGTTTTCATCAAATAATCCATATCAAACAAACATCAGCATTAAAACGTTCTTGTCTGAGGACATCAGTGTCAGCACTAGCAGTGTATGTAGGCCTAATATTTGACTTGGAGCATGTCCATTACTTTGTATTAATTCAAAACTATACCTGACACTCTACCAAATTATTTTCCAAAAAAATATTCAAGTACGAAAACATTCATTATCTGTGCCTTTCTAATTAGCTTATGGACCACCATCAACATATATAGCATATTTCTTGCTGTTTAAAATAGCCACGCTTTAGGCCTACTTCATCCACTTACAATTAGCAGAAGTGGCATAAAGTAGAAATGTCAAACTTCAGTAGGCTATGCCTACTGCACATCTTGAGGCTATGACGAATGTGGCCATGGCACGCATCGCGGGAATAATGGGTGACAGAAGGAACTTGGAACACAAATCCGTCAGGAAATGCGCCTCATTGCATATCTTTGTGCTTACCGTATGGTCAACATAGAGGAATGTTTTCAGAGTACTAGCATCATGACACGCCTGAGGGAAAGCGAATGAAGCAACATTATTGGTGAGTAACCCCTCTATCTTAATAAGACCGCATGTGCTTCGATATGCGTAACCTCGGTTAAATCACATAAACCACAAGAACATAAATTTCCTATGTATGTGTTTTCGAAAAGTATCATTGTCCGTCTTTGCTATCTAGTGTGCTAGCTTTTTGAGATGTAGTGTTGGCCTCATGTGGCCTGCGGTGCCGATGTAAGGCCACCACTCGTGGCTGACAGCGCGGGGAGGCCTCATGCACTTGTCAAATCCTTGAGTGGACTCACACTCATTACAGTGATTGAGAGAACGAGCACTGACAACCGAAGAGAGGAGAGAAAAGGGTCACTTTTGTACAACTGACTTCACACATTTAAGAGGGCTGGCATTTCGTTAATCCAATTCACATCTATTTTGTTAGCTTTGTAACCTACAGTGCCAAGTAATAAGGAGAAAAGAAAAATAAATACTTGAGGGTAAGAAAACACAAACATACTTAAAAAAAAAAACCTGGACTAATGTGCTTCCTACTTAATTAAAAGCTTGGCCCCTGAGCCATTCTTGACCTTCTTGGCAACCTTAATTAATGGTGGATAAATGAATCAAGCTTTTGTTGGTACAGTTGTCAAATCAATAAAGTGAAATAACCACAAAAGGGCGTGGGCACCGGGCAGCCCTGAAATATGATGTTCATTGATCAGCTTTAACTCCACACAAGGGAATTAGTAGCCTACACCAAGCAAAGGTACACAACTTGCGAATGCTAAACATTTTGAACATTTTTAGGTTGATGTGTCCTTTTATTTACACTAACCAATGTAGTCCATTAAATCATGTTTCGTTGACGCATGATTAACAGGGTAAGTTACTGTAATTGTGAGTTTAAGACTGCAGGCCAAAGACAATATTCAGAGCCCGGAGGGGTAGTAGAGCTAGATTCTTTGTGTTCCTGGCATTAGGTTAATGTTACTGTTTTGAGCATTTGTGAAAGCACTTTCTGGTTAAAGGTCAAGCATCAGTAAAATGTAATAAATGACATAAATCCTGAATAGAATAGTCTCAAGACAGAAGATGTAACAATTTTATATTGCCATCTATAATTACAAACAAAACAGGATCTGATTCATCATTTTTTTTAAACCAGTAATTTATTTAAGGTCGCACTGATGATTCTCCCCTTACTGTTATTATATTATTACAGATTCAGCTGGATTGTTTTTCTCTCATTCACCCCCCCCCAAATTTACTCAGTTAATTAAAGTCTCCACACCATTTGTAGAAACCTGCTGGTAGAATGGCATTGGTTGTCTGCAAGTCGTTAGTAAGTCAGGTCCCCTCCTCCCCTTTGGCTGTGGGCTTTTTATTTAGCCAGGGTGTCTGGCTCCAGCTCCAGCTCTCCTCCCTACCTGCAACATCAGGCAGGCCACATTATGGGGACTGCGCCAGGCCATGCCAAAACACAATTTGGACAGCGTCCAGTACTTCATTGGAAAGTAATGGTTTTCACTGAACTGAGTTATGACCAGCTGTTTGCAGACGGTCTGTGACATACTGATAGAGCGGAGCACCGTATGTTGCTTTCCAAATCAAATGATACAAGGAGTGTGACAGAGAGGAGAAACATCTGTCATTAGCAATTTTCAGCACGCTCCACTAATTCCATACAAAATACGCGTAATGAAGTTACCGCAGGAAACTTCAAATACTGTCAGCACAGCAAGGCTATAAGCAGCCAGATCTTATGAAGGCTCTGTAATCTAATTCATTTGTTGTAAGAAACATACCGAAGGAGGGGTGTAATTGTTTTTGATCATGGCGTGTTTAAAATGCAAATCACAAATGTTCTCCTTTAATCAAAGAACAAAATATCAAGGACGGGAGGGTGATTCACTTCTTTTATCGAGATGCCCTCGCTTGTTATGCCAGCCATCAGTGGAGTGGCCATGTCGTGTGTGTGTGTATGTGTGTGTGTGTGTGTGTGTGTGTGTGTGTGTGTGTGTGTGTGTTTATGGTGACACAAAAAAGGCCTCGCATCTGGGTTTCATTGCTCACTCACCCAGATGCATGAAAACTAATGCCTCTCTTGTATTCTGTGATCTACAAAAAAAGATGTCCCACTGCTCGATGCTCAGTGGCTCGTGAGCACTATTGAAATTGACTGGTTTTGCATTGCAGCTGCCATCTTGGTTTTTTCATTTGAGCTTCAGCTTTAGAGTTGTTGCCAAAGTCATTTTTTTTCAAGACCCATTACAAAATGGGCTACTCCATCTTGATTTTGTAATTGCCAATAGTTTGGATAGCAATTTCTGTGAGATTGTTCTTGTGACACAATAATCATAGCGTGAAGGGTCCATGTACGTATACTTGGAGAGTAGGACATCAGCTTGCTCTGTGCAGTATGGTCTATTTACTAGAAGCTACAGTTGAACGATTTGATACACACAGTCTCTATACAGTATACAAGTGCATAGATGCCTGTGACTTTTAAACACTGATGAAATCAGTCAGTCATCAGTCCATCCTTCACACGGCTCAGCCTCCCTGCCTGTGACTGTGAGATACCATGCTGCTGGGTCTTGTTAGACTCAAAGGAGACTAAAAAGAAATAATGAAGTGGTTGCTTCATATGCACACTGACGTGCTCATCTCTGCTTTCACTCATCCTCCCACACACCCACACACCCCACACACACACACACACACACACACACACACACACACACACACACACACACACACACACAGTCACACACAGTCACACACACAAACACACCCCACACTGCAATGATCCACAGCGATGGAGGGAGAGGGTGGAGGAGGCCAGTGGACGGACGGATGCGCCGCACTTGGGTCTGTTCTGAACAGTTGCTGTCTGAGAGACGTGTCAAAGAATGGGTAGGCGTTGTGGAGTGCTCCCGAGTCTCTGATGCACAAACAAGGGGCCTGTTTTTCCTGGCAGCGTCGGGCGGCAGAAGGGCCATAAAATGATATGTGTTAATTTTGTGTTAATTATTATGGGTGCCACATGTTAAGCAGAATGCCTCTGTTCCATTGCAGATCCATGCCACTGTGTAAAGAGAGTTGTTTATTTTAAAGCCCCCCCCCCCCCCCATACCCCCACCTCTTCTTTTAGCTGAAAATCCTCACAGATGATTGTGTGTGTGGGCGAATGCAGAAGGGAACAGTTGGGCACTGTGATTACAAAGCCCTTGCTTCCGCTGGAGCCTTTCCCCAAATCTGATTCTCCTGTATTAGCCTCTGTAATGATGTGTCTGATGTGCCACGCCACGGCCAAAAACTGCCAGCATGGAACTGACAATAATCACCCATAATGCAATGGGGTAGGGGGCTGCCTCTCTGGAGGGTGGGTGATGGACACGGTCAGGAGGAGGGGGAGGTGGTGGACATTAATATGCACAGGATCACACGTCCTGCTCAGTTAATAACGAAAGGCCTGTTTTTATTCTAATGAAAGATAAGGATAGATTACAGTCACATAGTTTAATGATTGAAAGTGTATGTATTTGATGTCTGATATTTATTGTTATATTATGAGAGATGGAAATTCCTTTGTGTGTCAATTGTACAACAATTGTACTGTTGAGTTGAGTACATTTGTGAAGTATAGTTGACATCAACATAGATAAGAACGTCCTCTCTACTTGTTTCACTTCCAGATAATAATGCATTTTGCATATATACAATATCAATGAATCAATCAAGCATCATTTGAATAGCACCTTTTGTGCAAGGTTATCAATAGCACACCAATACACCATTAAAAAAGAATGAGACGGGGGCGCTGTGGCGCAACAGGCTACAGCGCCCATACCGTGAACGGGTCCAAGTGCCCACAGGGACCCAGGTTCGAATCTGACCTGTGGTCATGTCCCGATCCTAGCCCATCTCTCTCTCTCTCCCACTCACTTCCTGTCCTGTTGAAATAAAGGCAAAAAGCAAAAAAAAAAAAAATGAGACATGGTGAAAAATAGAGGAACCAGTAAGGAATAAAGTTGAGTAGAAGGAAATCATAATAAAACAGTAATTAAACCATACTCTTAGAGTGATACATGCACTATAGAAACAGTATGACTGCAGGCCCTGATCTAGGCCTGCTCTAAACACTTAGTGGTGATGAAAGGTACTTCCTCACGTTTGGAAGTCTTGTTGTCATCACTGTTGGGCTTTTGGGTTGCTCCCTGAGTGTGTTGTCATTGGTAACTGCTGATACCGCCATGAAGCTCAGTCTGGCTGGGTCGGATCTTGGCAGAGCCTTGAGTTCTTCACTTAGAAATGTCACATCAACGTGTAGCATAAGAGGCTTTGTGCTCTCTCTCTCTCTGTGACACACATCATACATACACACACACACACAGTCTCTCTTTCTCTCTCTCTATCTATTTTGCTGACCTTCGCCTACTCGTCTGACAGCGTTCTGTTGTCCATCTGTCGAAGCAGCAGAGTAGGCACAGGACGGATGTGTCATGTTCGGCCCCCTTGAGACTCTTTGTCATCATCACCCTTGAACATCCTCTAAAGACCTCTCTGTGCTTTGTGGTGGCTTGATATGGGCATGAGCTTCATGTGCGGCGCCGCATCCTGTTTACTGACTCCCAACAGCTCATTAAAATGGAGTGTGTAGTCTGATGCCCATGATTATTTATTTGGTGTTGTGTTTTTTTGCATCCATGTGGGTGCTGTGGTCAGTTCAGTGAATGGTGGAGTGAAGTGAAAGAGAGAAGGGAGAAAAAAGAGAAAGAGAGAGAGAGTGAGAGGAAGGGAGGGAGTTGTAGTGAACTGGTCCACTCCTGAACTCCCTCACTAGGTCATGCATGAGGCCCAGCAGAGCCACGATATGACACCTCGACATATCTGTGTCAGGACGATAAACGCCATGCCCCCCCCTTTACGAAACCCACCACCCCCCCAGACCAAATCCGCTGACACTGATTTGTGAGCCATAATGGCTGATTACAGGACGGGTGACAGATAAATTTTATCAAAATTAAAGCACAATTAAACATTTCAGTTCCCTAATTGCTGGCTGTAGATTTGGCCTGATGACCATGTGCTGTTGGAAATCAGCTCCCGTTGCATATGTTAATGGGCCACAGCTGTCTTACAGCTCGGCAATATTTGCACAGAGCACCAGATCTGTAATTTATGAGGGAAAAGGAGAAAAATGTGCAGTGGGTGGGCTGCCAGAATAGATTTAGAATTCATATTCTTTAATGAGGTTTGGATTCACTGCTGGTTGCTCTTTATAAAAGATTGATGCAGTTCCTCTTAAAACAGTGAATCTCAATCATTTTGAAATTATGGTTTAGATGCTGCAAAAGACAGGAGATTTTTCCTGTTGTATATAGAATTCTTAAAATATAGACCACTCTATATCAAGTGTGTTTTTGGGTATGAAAGTTGGAATTTAATATTGGGTATATTAAAACAAATCCAGAAAACTTGATGGACTTTTTTTTGCTGTAGCCAATAATTACAACACAGTTATGTCTATATCTGAATATGCCTCCTACGCATTTCCAGTATAATCACAGTCTTTGGCGAACCATCCTGAAATTCTGTTCAAATAGGTGAATTCATATACATTATAATATATTGTATTATGTTATATCTTTTATTATATTAATGTGAAATATAATTAAATTCCATTCAGTTCCAAGATGGTTGTTTGCAGAGTATTGTCCATTTTGCATTCTGCTCAACCAATGGACCATATTTACCAAATCAAAAGGCCCTCTCCAAGAGACAGCGGACACATTTCAGTGGCTGAGGACAATGGTTGGATGGCAGGTTTTGAACATGCACATTTTTCCCTGGGCTTGGAGAGACTTCTGGGGTTCACACCGAAGTAATCAGCCTCTCTGCTTCTCCGGGTGCCAAGGAATTAGCCTGGGAAATTCACCAAAATGTGGGAACAGCTTGGGAACAGATTGATGTAGAAGGGTGAAAAAGTCGGTGGAGTGTGCCTGTGTGTGTGTGTGTGTGTGTGCGTGTGTGTGTGTGCTTAAACCGCCTGATTCCAGGGCAAATATAGGCAAGGGCTTAGCTTAAGTAACTTGCTCTCTGTGCAGACTTCTCTGCTCTGTAAAGTCATTCAGACACCGCCTTGGTGATTTTGGCCCCTGTCAATTAGGCTGAAGTTTGGCCACCAAATCTCCAGGATCAAACGAAGGCTCACTAGATTACTGTGTAAATATAGCAAACAGCTGATCATTGAACCCCATGCAGCAGCCATGGCCAAAAACCAAATCCAGTTTTCACGAACTTTATGCTCGAAAAGTCAGAAAGTTCTTTGAAAAGGCACTGACTAATGTGGTCTGAGATACTTCATTTTGTCCATGTGGGCATCACTGGTTGACCAGGGACACCAAATCAAATGTAACCTGTTCTGCATGGGTTGAAATGAGAAACAGCACCAGAGAATATGGCAAACCTAACTAAATTATGCCGTGTGAAAGTGACACTATAGATAATATAATATATAATAATTATGGTCAGTTGTTTTGGTTTAGAGTATGAATAATATATCAGTATTATTGACAATGATAGAATTATTCTGACTCATCAGCATCATATATGGAACAACATATACAGTATACCGCCACTAAGGATATTATATTTCAATCAATATTCAATATCCTGAATTTCCCCTTGGGGATCAATAAAGTATCTATCTATCTATCTCTATATTTGGCTTTTTTGGTTTTTAGTTGACTTGGGTGTTTGTCTGTCTGTCTGTCGGCCAAACAACAACACATTACACCCATGTGGGTTTATTCCACTAATTATGACCGCTGAGCTAGTGAAGCAACGGCCACATATAGTTAAGAACAAAATGTTCATACCCCTGACAAATATTGATTAAATGTTGATTTTCTCTTTATCAATATGTTTGTTCTGACTGAAAATGATACTGCCACATGACAAAAGGTTGAAAGAAAATCTGGTAGAAACATCCCATATCCACTCATTTGAGGTATAGTGCCACCTAGTTACATTTGAAAAAGCAAAAACGAGGCGTTGTAATCGCAGGTATCTTTGGCTGACATGTTAAAAACTGCACAACATTTATTTGAATAGTAGGATCATTATGACACCCTCTGAATGCATGCCAAGTTTCATGGAATTCCGTTCATGGGGGGCCATATAATAAATTAATGTACAGTATGTGTATATTTAGTGACTGTACACCAGTGTTTCTCAAACTTTTTCAGACCAAGGACCACTTAACAAATAAAAACCTCAAACCTCATGGACCACCTAGCTAAAAAAAAAAGTAGACCTACTTCAACAGTATATTACACAAGGCCTACTCACTGAACCACCTTGCTTATTGTCTTTGCACCTTGCTTACTGTGTCAGAGGATTCATATGATTTAAACTGGCAGTGTTGCAGAACTGTTTGGATTTACATACAAGTTGGTTCAATATTGCAAACAACTCATCTGTATTATATTTTACCGTCTTACACGTCTGCTCACGGACCACTTGGGATAGCTTCCAGACCACCAGTGGTCCCCGGACCACACTTTGAGAAACACTGCTGTACACCAATCGGCCTGTAGATGGCCGGACACAGTTTTCAGTGAATATCTCGAGAACCGCAGGGCCTAGGATGACCAAATTATTTTTGTATGTTGGTCTCCAGGGGCCATGTCAACCCATCCCATATCCACTCATTTGAGGTATAACGCCACCTAGTTAGAAATAAAAAGGCAAAAATTAGGCATTGTACAGTAATTGTAGGTATCTTTATGACACCCTCTGAATGCATGGCAAGTTTCATGGAATTCTGTTCATACACAGAAACACACAAATACACAAAACCAAACACACACTATGCACACACTCATTTACATACACAAAAGTAGGGGATGGAGACAAATTAGCAAGCGTGATTTATTTTTGCAGAGAGAATGTGCAGGACTGGGTGGCTGTCATATTTTGTACTGCTCTGCGGTACATCTAGATTAGTCAATCAATTCGGTATATTACTTAGTGTTAATCAGTTTCTCTACCTGCCTGGATATCAGTTCACTTTTAAAATCTATCTATCTATGTATCTATCTATCTATCTATCTATCTGTTTATCTATCTGTCTGTCTGTCTGTCTGTGTGTCAGTGTAGATTTTTGTTTATGAGCAGATGCCTCTCTTAGCCAAAGCTGGAATCTAAAGCTGGCAGGCTGCGAGCAGTGTGTGTGTACAGTGTGTGTGTGTGTGTGTGTGTGTGTGTGTGTGTGAGAGAGAGAGAGAAAGATAGAGCTTGCGTGCTGTAGTAGCCACCCAAGGTTAATTTAGCCACTGATTCCTGGGTGACACCTTTTTCTCCGCAATGGCTCCTCCTCAGCTCCAGCGTGCTTGGAGCGGTTTCCCTCTACAGTTCAGCTGACCGCTGCCTTGCTGTCCGCACAGGTGGAGAAGCTGGCCCTGAAGGCCTAGTTGACCTTCTTTTCAGGAACGGTTATTTTTGTGTGCTGCTCTTCTCAATTCTTAGGCGCTGAGGTCCGGTAGACTTGCCTGTTGGCTCTAGCGGAAACAATCAGATTTTCATCTTGAGTTAAGAGACTGTAAGTGTGCAAGCGATGCTATCTAACTTCTTCTAGACTCACTGGATGATTATCTTATCTCTTCTCTATGCTATGCACAATTTAAGTTTCCAGACTGGTTAGGTCATTCACACTTTGTTAGTTGGTTTGTGAGGTCATACACTTGTTTGTGAGTTTGTGAGGTTATGCCATGAGGATTCTCACTCTGACTGTGCCTGTTTCTAGAAGAGTTGTCCATATGTGTCTGCATAGTAAGAACAATCCTGACATATGGTGCAAATTCAAAAGCTAGTCAGGTGTGAGCCATATAGTGCTTTCGGTCTGTGTGTGAGTGTGGAATGTAATGGATTTTCCTGATGCCACAAGCGCATTTATGACCACAGGCTCGTTCTCTCTCGCTCGCCCTCCGTCGCTCGCCCGCCTGCCCGCTCGTGTCACCGTGTGCGCTCTGGCGAAGCCTGACGAGGCGTCCCACGCTTGGAGATAACCGGCTGTTGTCCTAAAAAATGCAGCACGTCGCCACTTAGCCCCAGGACAGGGAATCAGGAACAGCCAAGGACGACAACGACAACACACACACACACACACACACATACACACACACACACACACACACACACACTTCTGCCCTGGTCCCTTGTACACAGGTCCCAACTTTGCTCTCCTTGAAAACCAAACCAAACAAACAGGCAAACAAAGGCTCTGTGCTAAACCAAACAATATTGCTGTGGTACCCGTCAATGTTCTTTCCCTTCAAACGTTGTGTTTGTGCTGGCAAAGCTGGTTAGTGAGTTACAGGGTACCCACGGGTCATGGAATTTCTGGAATATCATGGAATTTTAATCTATTCCAGACATGGAATTTCAGGGAATTTTGTTGTAGCAGTTTAATATGTACTTGCCAGAATACATTTATACAAATATATATTTTTATGCAGAATTGAGTAGACTGCTTCCTTGTAGATGTGGTTAGCTCAACTTTGTTTATTCAATGACAATTTATTCATCTCCCACTTACAAAAACTAAGGGACTCTTATACGCTATGCAACTGGTCTGAAATCTTTGGTCAATAAATTGTACCATTCATTATATAGAAATTCAGGTTTTTTGTCAGGGAAAGTCAGGGAAAAGTCATGGAATTTTACCTTTGACTTAGAGTGGGAACCCTGGAGTTATCATTTTTGTGTTTGAAAGAGGCGACTGCTGTAAACAGAAACCAAAATTGCACACATTTGAATCGAAAAGCTATTTAAAGAGATGGTCATAAAGTCAGATTAGTTCCACCCAAATGTTTGTGTGAAAAACGGTAATTTGGGTGGGAATGGTTAAATTATCGTACAGTCCTTTTTTTCTTGAGAACATTCCACCCCTCAAAGAATTGGATGGCTTACTGTGAAATTATCTAATTAGTTTCACTGAATGGTATTGCAAATGAACTTCAAGTTCTAAAAGACCATGAAAAACACACATTGACGGTACACATGTCCTGTTTTTGCCTGAACATACCCTCCCAACCTTCTGGTCATCTTGTACATATGTCTGGAAAAAGAACAGCTTGCCATACCATACTGTTCCATACCAGACTAGATCTGTTTGAATCTATTAGCATCATGCATGAGTGGACATTTGCGCATATATTGTGCAGTGAAACTTACTAGAAATAGATTTTTTGGTACCATATTGTATTGGCCAACATGGGCCACCAAGTGCTAGCTGGGAACAAACAAAAAAAAACCCAGACATTTGAATTGGCTATTTCTTTTGTCTAATATGTTTAGATATCAAATCTCAAGTCCTAAATATAAATACATATTTCTAAATAGCCTAAATTAATCTAAATATATCTCACTTAGCTTTCTTTGTATCAGTTCTGGTGAAGCCATCAGCCATCTTCAGCTATCTCTGTTTCATAGGGAATAACCTGCATATCTTCTCCTGTACCTCTCTCTGTCTGTCTGGTCCTTGAAGTGGAGGGCGAAACATTAATTCACATAATAAATGACTGACTTGGCATGCCAGCCTTTGATGTCATGGAGGGTTTCTATGGCAACAAATATCAACGTGAATCCCTCCAATATTTTGTAAAGGGGACTGAATTGTCTTTATTGTTTCAGGCCGAAATGAGATGTGTGTGTGTGTGTGTGTGTGTGTGTGTGTGTGTGTGTGTGTGTGTGTGTGTGTGTGTGTGTGTGGTGTGTGTGTATAAATTTGTGTTTACCTTTGTATTAAATGCTCTAAGTGGATTATTGTTTGTTTTGTATTAGCCCTCTGTGCGCGCCGGCTTTCCTCGCCGGGTTGGCCAGTGACAGATGAAGAAGACTGTATTTGTAGAAGCAGCAGCAGCCGTGTGTGCATCTGCCGTGGGAGGAGAGGAGAAGAGAGAGTAGAGGAGAGAGGAGAGGAGAGAGAGAGGAGAGGAGAGGAGAGGAGAGGAGAGAGGAGAGGAGAGAGAGAGAGAGGAGAGGAGAGGAGAGAGAGAGGAGAGGAGAGGAGAGGAGAGGAGAAGAGAAAAGAGGAGAGGAGAAAGGAGAGGAGAGCCTAGCCGAGAGGAGGGTAGAAGCTCCTGAGGGAGACCTAATGGTTGTGCTCCTTTCCTGCGCCGAGATAAAGACTCATAATAAGCGTGTATGCTCACCATCTGGCTCTGTGCATGTGGTCCGTATGGAGGCGAAAGCAGCGCAATCTGTAAGCGATCAGGAGCCATAGCACTCCCCCCAGAGAGTCCGCCGTGCAATCAAGGTGACAGATGGCACGGCCGGCGCTGTGGCCTCGCCGAGGAGATCAAAATCACCTTCAATAAACCCTGACTGGAATGGGCACGGGCCGCTCCAAAAGTCAGTTTGTCAGTCAAACTGCGGCAGCTTGCTGAATTGGGAGGGGGCATGCTGGTTTTGGGGGGTAAGGGTGGAGGTGCTGTGTGTGTGTGTGTGTGTGTGTGTGTGTGTGTGTGTGTGTGTGTGTGTGTGTGTGTGTGTGTGTGTGTTTGTGTGCGTGTAAATGTGTTGTGTGTGAGGTGTGTGTGTGTGTGTGTGTGTGTGTGTGTGTGTTTGTGTGCGTGTAAATGTGTTGTGTGTGTGTGTCTGTGTGTGTGTGTGTGTGTGTGTGTGTGTGTGTGTGTGTGTGCGTGTAAATGTGTTGTGTGTGAGGTGTGTGTGTGTTTGTGTGCGTGTAAATGTGTTGTGTGTGTGTGTGTGTGTGTGTGTGTGTGTGTGTGTGTGTGTGTGTATTGGGGGTGTTGAGGGCGGGAGCCATGGCCAGCTCCCCCACCCTGTTTTCCATATTTTCCATCTGACTGGTTGTGAACTGTGATCTTCCTGCAGTTGTCCCCCTCTGTTGCGGTTTTGCGGTCTGGCGAGCATGCGAGTGCACAGCCAGGTTCATTGTGTTATTGGGGGGGAATTAGGAACATGGTGTCTTGCTAATATAGGGCAGCAGCAGCTGTGGGTGGTTTCAGAGAAACCCAGGTGGAGACTTCAACACTCTAAACAATGTGTGTGTGTGTGTGTGTGTGTGTGTGTGTGTGTGTGTGTGTGTGTGTGTGTGTGTGTGTGTGTGTGTGTGAGCCTGTAGATACACAGAAGCACATGCTGATGCATTATATTTCACATCTGACAAATAGTATAAAAATCAGAGCTACACAGAAAATGGCTTGTGTTTTACTGTGCTATATCTGGCATCCGTTGTAAATGCACTAGTGGGCAGGATCAGACCCATTTTGACACTGTTGAAATATTGATTGTTGTTGGTTCATTCTGGCCGTGTGATATGATGGCGCAGGGCTGCAGTTTATGGCAGTTGGTCTGGGCCCAGTGGCTCATGCTTTAGCGCTGATGATGGGGACAGAACACTTCACTCGCCACTCAGCCTCCCACGGCACGGCTCCGCAGCGTGTCTCCACGGAGCGCCGCCATGGCTTCTGTCTGTGTGTGTCTGTGTGTGTGTGTGTGTGTGTGTGTGTGTCTGTGTGTGTGTGTGTGTGTGTGTGTGTGTGTGTGTTTGTCTGTCTGTCTGTCTGTGTGTCTGTCTATGTGTGTCTGTGTGTGTCTGTGTGTGTGTGTGTGTGTGTGTGTGTGTCTGTGTGTGTCTGTGTGTGTGTGTGTGTGTGTGTGTGTGTCTGTGTGTGTCTGTGTGTGTGTGTGTGTGTCTGTGTGTGTCTGTGTGTGTGTGTGTGTCCTTTGACAGTGTGAAGGAGACGCACGGGAGCGTCGTTTCACACATCTCCTTCATCCCAGGCACAGCTCGTGTCAGCGAAGTGAGAAAAGCAAGCTTTCCTCTTTTTTCATCTTTCTTTCTTTTTTCTTTTTTCCTCTCTCTCTCTTTTTTTTTTGCTCCAATGTAAAAAATGTAAAAGTTCAAAATGGAAACACCATCTGTTAAATTACATGAATGTGACCACTTCCAATCCTGGTTTGTTTTTCATGATTTGGGCATCTTCTGGTTCTTAAACATGTCACGAGTCTTGATTATGCAATGCTTCGTTTACGGTGTGAGTGGTATGTGAATGCCATATCAAAAACAACAAAAAGACCCACAGCAACATTCAGGGATGTTTGGAAGTACTTCAAATATTGAGGATGATTGTTAGTGCTGCACGAACTAGAGGAATGATATTTTGAAGTACCATCTATGATTAGTCACAAAAAGGGATTCTTAAGCAAGAAAATCTCCTTCTTAATTTCACTTCAACTCAGCCGATGATGTGCTTAACAAGCATCGCCAGCACATTTATCGGAGATGGCAGAAAGTCTGCACTAGTATATATTTTAAATGTAAAAGATACAGTATCATCATTCTTCCCTCTGCTCCGTATGCCATGGCGATGGCACTGCTCTGTACTGTGGCCAACATAAAGAGGACTCTCTTGGGCAGACCCCATGTCCTTTATCTCCTAATAGCTCACTTAGTTAATTGCTGCACTTATTTGATGAATAGGATAAATTCCATTGTACTCCATGTCAACCCCCACCCTCTCTCTCTATCTCAAACACACACACACACACACACACACACACACACACACACACACACACACACACACCAACCCATCCAACCATCCACATTTTTATTGGGGTGCTCCTGGTAACTCTCAATCATCCACTTTCAAACATTTTTACAAATGTTAAATATGTGTGCTTCAGATAGTAATTACATCAATTAAGTTAATTGAGCGCCCCAAACTGGAAGGGAGGATGGAGGATTAAAACAGGGCCTTCATGACTCTGACTTGGCACTCCAGCACCTCTGGAGAGTACAGGGCGGTGTTTAAGGACATTCAGAGGTTGTTTCATTTTATTATTGATGATGTCTTCTTATTCTTTATTGTCCCGGATGGAATAAATGTGTGTGAAACTGTGGAACTCTTGATTGAGGGACACATAGGCTATAACTAACATTAGTTGTAAATGGCTAAGCTGTTACACTAAGACTAGTGCTAGGTGTCAACTTTTAGCTGGATAAAAGTGTAAGGTTATACTATATGTAAGGGATAACGGCCGCCAAGGTGTGCGGATATGCGGAATTAATGGACGAGGCGGAGGCAAAGGAACCCTCCGCCAAGTCCATTTTTGAACAATAGATATGCCGAAGACATTACATTAATGAGCATGAAGAATAGTCCTGAGCTGCTCTCCTTATCGTTGGTCAGTATGTTTCAAATTGTACTTGCAGTTGTCTTTGTAGTTATCGTAGGCATTTTGGACAGGCCTTAAAGCATAGAATAATTATTGTCTACAGAATTAAACTAAGAATTAACTTACCACTGTAAGCAAAAAAATCAAGTACCACAGGTGATAATGGGGGCAGCCGTGGCCTACTGGTTAGCGCTTCGGACTTGTAACCGAAGGGTTGTCGGTTCGAACCCTGACCAGTAGGCACGGCTAAAGTGCCCTTGAGCAAGGCACCTAACCCCTCACTGCTCCCCGAGGGCCACTGTTGTTGCAGGCAGCTCACTGCTCCGGAATTAGTGTGTGCTTCACCTCACTGTGTGTTCACTGTGTGCTGAGTGTGTTTCACTAATTCACGGATTGGGATAAATGCAGAGACCAAATTTCCCTCACGGGATCAAAAGAGTATATATACTTATACTTATACTTAACCATCCACAGATGCACAGTCACAGCACCACCCCAACACGGTTAAATCTTACCCGACACTGTCACATTAACACATTGTAGATGACTTTACGTTGTACACCTCACAACACCCCCCCAGCGTGTGCCGCAGACAGTCACGTCAGACATGTGCAGGAGCAGGAGCAGGAGTTGTAAGGGCCGTGTGGGGAGGTGTCATGTCTGGACGGACTGACTCTGAGCAGTCCCCCTTTTTGTTTGGACTGTCAACTTCTATCCCCACACATGCCTGTTTCTGTGTGATGCAGAGTGGCTGTGTGTGTGTGTGTGTGTGTGTGTGTGTGTGTGTGTGTGTAGTCATATGTGTATGTGTGTGCATGTGTGTGTATGTGTGTATTCTTGTTTGTGTGTCAGCATGTGTGTGTGTCAGCATGTGTGTGTGTGTGTCAGTGTGTGTGTGTAGGAATGTTTCTTCCCAACCAGTGAGATTGAGAGCAGATGCCGGACAGCAGCCATTACTAGGCCAGCCCTGAGACTGATCCGGGATGGTGCTGATCCAAAGGCAACCTCACTGACTCCTGGGCTGTGTGTGTGTGTGTGTGTGTGTGTGTGTGCGTGTGTGCGTGTCTGTGTGTTTGTGTGTGTGTGTGTGTGTGTGTGTGTGTAGATATTCCTCTCCTAACACTTAAGAGAGCGCAGATGCTGAACTCCCACTCAGGTCTGAGACAGGTCTGGACCGGTGCTGATCCACAGTCCTCCTTACTGACTCCTGGGCTGAGTGTGTGTGTGTGTGTGTGTGGTGTGTGTGTGTGTGTGACTGGCGGCTGGGGACTTGCCATCTGCCTCAGACACGGCTGCTTACATCATGATTTGTCAAGAGCAGCCAGGAACACTCAGACCTGGGAGTTTTCTTATGGATGGACTAAGTGGTGTGGTCTAGTGGGCCACTGTCAAAACTTAACAGGGCTGTGTAGCAGAAACATGAACTTTTGAGTGCACAGTAGTGGTGAACTTTTACAATGCATAATAGAGTTTCTTGCCTAGCAAATGTTGACCCAGTGTTTTTTTTATTCAAGAATGAGTTGAAATGCTAGCTGTTTATTGGAACCAGTTGGAGACATGAATTCCATCGTGAGGATAATTGAAAGGATAGAGGAAAGAGCATACATTGCAGAGGCATGGTCTTAATAACCTGTATTATGCAGTTATCAATGTGACTGCCTTTATAATGATAATAATATATGATCGATTGTCTTTGTGTAACCTGCGTTGTGTTGAACCTGCGCGATTCAGCCCTGCAAACGCCCGGACTCGAACCTGCGAACACCAGCACTTCGGATCGGGAGGCGAGCGTGCTGACAGTTGAGCTAAAAGCCCAGGCTACTAGCTCGCATGCCAGCAGCACTCTTGAGGCGTCTGGGAGTGAGGTTTACCAACGTTCCACAAGCACAGCTAAGCTAGCTGGCATCCGTTACACTTGCACTGATCCATCCTGTTAATGCAGTTCAATCTGACACTCTACATATTGGCCCAGTAATGTCCCATTACTACTGGGGAATTCACTTCATAGAAATGGCATTGGATTGTATTGGATCTAACAACAAGCTATCAGTGCTTCATATGGGCACCTAAAACAAAGGAGGTGGCTCTGCAGTACTCCAGACCCTGTTAACCATAGACACAGTTAATATTGTGAATATGGAAATCGGAGAGATACTCCTCATAAATTGGAGAGGTGCGGCACCTGAGAGTGGAATGAAAGCATTCAGGGTTGTATCCGTTCCAATCAGCTTCAAGCTGGAGGCTTTAGAAAAAGAAGTGTCCTTTTCCCCTCTGTAGAATGACTGGGGATATTAAAGAGTGGAGGGGGGGGGGGGGGGGGGGTCTGAGCGATGCTCTTGACTGGTAATGCTGGCTTTGGGGGCTTCTGTGATTGTGTTAAATCATCTTGATTCATGTCGGAGCTTGCGCCGCTCGCATTGCATTGTCAAAACGAGCTTTTTAATTTGAGCTTTTTCTGATTGATGCCAGTAATTTATGCTGATTAAAAATAAAGCGTCATATTTTCCTTTTACCCACCCCACACCACCACACACGCCATCTTCCACACACACACACACACACACACACACACACACACACACACACATACATACACACACATTGGAACAGCGGAAGATTTTCCTGGTAGGGTAGGCAGCAGAGCTCCCCTTTGCCATAATTAGTTGTAATATGACCATGGGCACACACGGCCTGAAATTTATGTCCGTCATTAGACGAGCAGCACTGTAGTGTGTGCTGTGTGTGTGTACATGAGGTTTGTTAATGAAATTTGTCGCCAGGAGGAAGGCACTGGCTGAGGCTCTCCTCGCCGGGATCGTGAGCCTTCACACTATGTGCCCTAACAAAGCAATCTTCATCTACATTTAATAGTAACCTAACACAGATGACACACACAGTCAGATTTCATTCCAGTGTGTTTCTTTTTTTTTGTTGTTACTGTGTTCAAGTTGATTAAACTGATCCATAAATTGACACTGCTTTGGCATATGTACTGTATATATGTGTTAATTGGCTTGTCATCCTTAGTCAGCTTGTGAATGAAGAAAGTTCTACAGTTAGCATTAAGACTACAGTTAGCATTAGCATGTAGTGCTGGTGATGAATGCGAATGGCTGTCATGTCCGTTGTATGCATAGCATGGATGTCGATGACGATGTATCCATGTGCAGTGAAAACATGAAAGCAACATTCCTGATCGAGAGCTGGGGAACAGCCTATGATCACTTTGGTGTGTCACTATGTTCTTATAACACTTAAAACTGAAAACCTGTTGACTGAAAAGCCTACTTTTTTTAGTGAGTATATGTGCTGGGAGGTTGTCAAAAATTGAAATATGTTTTGTCTAGCATTTGTTTCTAAATATTCCATTGTTTCATTCATTCAGCAATGAATTTCATTGTTCATGTATTGGTGTCATTGCCATTTTTGGAATTAATGTTTGTGGTAAAAATCTTTGCTACTGAACTGCCTCTGCTTTCTGTGCTTTCTGCATTAGTGGACTCATCCATTGACTCTGTCATTCAGGTTGCAGTATTGATGTTACTCTGCGTGGCCTCTAGCAGCGTCCACGTTAGCCTTGTGCGAACTTGTGTTAGTTATGACACACCCTTCAGCAGTTTTGAAGGCCGGTGAACATGTGGACACCAGTCTCGAGCTGTCCGTCATGCTTTTCCGCAGATTTGAATGACAGGTGTCAGCGGCGTGACGACAGGCTCCATCTCCGCCGGCGGAATCGGACGGGACAGCGAGGTTGCCGCTGCGCCCCGTCCCGCTCACTCCGCTTCGGCCTCACCTGACAGCACACCCCCGTATTGTCTGTCAGGATCAGCAGATGACTGACAAAAGAGCCGCTCGCTTACAGACAGGCAGACAGACAAGCAGGCAGGCGGACACGCAGGCCGGGCGCTG
>NC_055973.1:6500174-6512674 GCF_018492685.1 Alosa sapidissima
CACACACACACTCACACACATATACACACATACCCCCCATTGTTTGGGGTCAGTCACTGTAGAGCTACAGTAGAGTATGTCATCTGCAATATTGAAGGTGTCTTCAGCAGGGTTGGGGGTATGGGGGGGGGGGGGGGGGGGGGGGGTGGTAGCTGGTGCTACTATTGTTTTGTTTTTTTTAATATTTTTTTGGCCTTTTATGCCTTTAATTGACAGGACAGTAGAGAATGACAGGAAGTGAGTGGGAGAGAGAGTCGGGGTGGGATCCAGAGAGGACCACGGGGCGGGAACGCCGGCGTACGGTGCAGGTACCCCAGCCAGCCGCGCCACGGCCGGGGCCCTCGTGCTACTATTGTTATTGTTGTTGTTGTGTGTGTGTGTGTATGTGTGTGTATCTGTGTGTGTGTGTGTGTGAGAGAGAGAGAGAGAGTCATATATCACATGTGTGAATCAGGTTTATCATTCCATTTTTAGCCATTTGTTGGTCTGAAAGAAAAAGATTGGTTTGTCACCAATGTCACCGATGTATTCACATTTGACGTAGATCAGTTAATGTGTACGTGTGTTTGTGCACTTGGTACTTAGTAGTAGTTTATGCACTTAAGAAATGTCATGCTAATGGGATAAAATGTGCATGGTGTAGCAAAGTATGGAATACCAAACAGATTTGTTCTATAAATGGCTTGCCCACTAAGACTGTGTTATTCAGGGAGGAGAAGCTGTGGCTAATGTGATTTGAGGTTGGTGGAAGCCAAGGGAATAGAAGCGATGGACTTGGCCCGTGATCTGGGCTTGGAGCTGAGGGAGATTATTACCTGATCATGCTCAGAATCTGTTGCGCCGCGTCTCCCTCTCTCTCTCTCTCTCTCTCTCTCTCCCTCCCTCTCTCTCTCTCTCTCTCTCTCTCTCTCTCTCTCTCCCTCCCTCTCTCTCTCTCTCCCTCTCCCTACATTGGTGAATTATTATGTAGATCTCACACTCCAGTGCTCCTCTGAGGCGCTCTGTGGAGACCACACATCTGGTGCTGAGTGAGTGCTGGTGGCAGGCAGCTGAGGATGAATAGGTGTCTGTCTGTGGTTGTAGGGATTTGCACTTGTTATATTGTTGAGACGTAACTCTCGGGGTGTTTATTTGCGTCTCGGTTGGACGTCTCCTCTCTCCTTCACCCCTCCTCTCCTCATCATCTCTTCCTCTCCCTCTCCTTCTCTTTTCCTCTCCTGTCCGTCACCCCTCCTCTTCTACCTCTTCCACCTCTCCTTTCTCTCCCCTCCCCCCCTCCTCTCTCTCCTCTCCTCCTCTCTCCTATCTCTCTCTCTTCCCCTTTCTCCTCCCAGTCATCTCATCTCTCCCCTCTCTTTCTCTCCTCTTCTCCTCTTCTCCTCCTCCTCCTCCACCTCCTCCTCCTCCCTCATGGCCCTCCCTCTGGTTATCAGCTCTGAGGATCTGACAGGCCGTCTCTTGGGAGCGTTGAGCGCCGTTTACAGCTCTCTTGCTCTTAATACCGTCTGTCTGTTCCCATTTCCCACCGCTGCCCTCGCCGCTGCTCTGGCTGCCCCCACTCCCACCACACTGGCTCTGCTGATACACTCACTCCCCCTCACACACTCTCTCTCTCTTTCTCCCCCACACACTCTCTCTCTCTCTCTCCCCCACTCACTCTGTCTCTCTCTCTGTTTCACTGTTTCACTCTTCTTCTCTTTATCTCACTGTCTCTGACCTCTTCTCTCTGTCTCATTGTTTCTCTATCTCTCATTCTGTCTCTCTTTTGCTCCCTGGTTCACTGTCTTTCTCTTTCCCACTCTGTGTCTCATTGTTTCTCTTTCTCTCTTTATCTCTTATTTTCCACTCACTGTCTATCTTTCCTCTCTCTCTCTCTCTCTCTCTCTGCCTTTTCCACAGCCCCCTGTCCCCTATCTCTGTTCTTCTTTACCTCTCTCTCTCTCTGCCTCTTTTTCTCTGTCCTCCCCCCTCCCTCCCTCTCTCCCTCTCTCTCTCTCTCTGTTTCCCTACTTCAGCACAGTGGTGGTGTGTGATTTCACCCCACGCGTCCTAATCAAGGCCCTGCTGCGGCTGCTCCTCTGTTCTGGAGTCCCACTGGGGAGACTTTGCCTGTGCTGGACGCTGGGCCTCTGCAGTTCCCCACTTTATCCTGCTGTAAATAGAACAGGGAGCAAGCGATATTTGCTGATTAACATGCACATACACATACGCATGCACACACACACACACACACACACACACACACACACACACACACACACACACACACACACACACACACGTACATGGACACACATGGACATGGACACATATGGACACATACACACACAGATGTCGACCTACAGCACACATAGACAATATAGACACACACACACATACACGCACACACACACGCATACACACACACACACACACACACACACGCATTAAGGCCTAGTCCACACGTACCAAACCGATCTTTTTTTCCTCCGTCTTCCCTGGAACCGTATCAAGAATATTTGCGTCCAAACGGATCCATCTCAACACGACTCAACGCGTTACTTCATACCCCAGGCCTATAGGTGGCACTGTGTCTTTACAGAAATTCACCAAAACTTGCAAAACTTACGCTTTAAAAACAGACAGAATAGGCTACGGCGAAATGGCTAGTGCAAGGAAACCAGAATTGTTTGTGTGGACTGATGGTGAACAGTCAACTGTAGTCAACTGTAAAACTAATAAACTTTATTTTACGGTTTGTGAAGGGTGCAGTCCCATCCTTTATTTGGCTAACGCAGGTAGGCCTAATCACCTTTACTTTTTTTGGTTGTAGGATAGTCCGTGATTCACATTAGTTTTGCCCATCACCGCAATTAGGCTACTAAACGCAAGGCTTACCCAAGTTCTAGGCTATTCTGTCGCCACATTTATAATATTGCTATAAAACCTTCGTTAGCAATACTTTTGCCTGCATCAAATCGTGCATTCGCATTCAGTGTGCTACCATCGGCTTAACGTGAGTTCTAAGCGTCTTTGTATGCTTATATCTGATTTCACTCGACTGTGAATGCATGTATATATGTTGTAAGACGCACAAATTAATGTAGCCTAAACTTACACCGCACTTTCCTAATAACTTAAGTTCTCTCGCGTCACTGACAGTAGCTAGAATGCATAAAAAAAACACCGGGAAAAACAGTGTTCAGTCCACTAAGTCATAAGCTATCGGCGCTGCGCAGCATCAGTTGTGATATTTATCTTAACGGAGTGTAATCGTAGGTAATGTCATGTATGAAAACTAGTATTGTTAGGCAATACTATAAGTGCAAGTCCAGGGCAGCTGAGGTGTGGCGATGACATCATCGATACGCAAGCAGGATGTGCGGTTTCGCTGTCTAAACGAACTCAAACGGGCTACGGTTTCAGATTTCTCCACTCTGGGACCAGGTTTCAGAAAAGTGCGGTTTCGGGCAGTGCGTTTACAGGATTCGTTTGGACGCTCAGCCAAGACGAAGCAAAACCTCTGCGTTTAACCTAAACAGCGTCTCCGTGTGGACAGGCCCTAAGTGGCTATTTGGTCTTTGGCTTCCCGTCACCCTGCTGTGTCTCCTCTCCCTTCCTCCTCTCCAAGGTTCACAAGGACAAACTTAAAGGAACACCTCGGCCGTGTTTACTGTAATATAGAGCCTTGTTGCTCGAGTGTCTTCGTGCTGGTTGGATACTTAAGGGAAGTGCCAAAGGTCTGTCTCTTTGAGTTGATCTGCTTCTTAGAGCTCTCCCACACCCTATATGTGTGTAGCCATATCTGTGCCAGGTATTATACAGTAGTTTGACTATTTGACTATTTTGAATGTGTTAAAAACAGGTTAATAACTCATTTCCAGTAGTATATCTGGTGGCTAGCCTTTATAATAAAACTAGACACTTAGGTGACAATGGGTCCAGACCTAGTGATTTTCCCTTACAATACACTCTATGAGAATGAAGTATGTCTACCCAGGCTCAAGTTTCTTAAGCAGGATAGGGTAAAGCAAACAGCAGTTCCTGCCTGTAGCTGTGTATCCACACACCCATTTTACTGTAGAGAGAAAGGATGAGAGGAGAGAGAGGGAAAAAAAGAAAAAAAAGTATCCGTAATGATTGCTAATTGCCTTGTTAGTATGAAAACAAAGCGGTATATTCCCCCCCCACCACCCCATCTCTCCGCTGAAGGGCTAAATTGCTGCCAAACAAACAAGTGGAGAGAACGAGTGAGCGAGAGAGTGAGACAAACGCCGTGTGAACAAGGATGTTTTTGCATGAGCATCTGCACATGCAGCTGCCGTTTGGTCTGCCTCTCCGAACCGTTGAACGGCACAAAGCGCCAAAAATGAGGGCAGACCGACGGTAAACATCCTCTCGTCAGCTCAGCTGGGCCTTGCTTGGATAAATACCGCCCACCGCAGACGGCTTATGTTTCTCTCCGCCGTGCAATCAAGGCGCCGTCATACCACCCTCCACCCCAAACATGACTCCTGGCCTCCCAGTAGCTGTGATAGATGTGTCTTTATGGGGTCTGCCGCTCCCCCTGTGCGGAGGTGTGAGTGGGATACTAAGACATGGAACCTTGGTGCCCAGCTCCACCTGTGCTGGAGATTAAAGTTTGCAAATGCAGAGTAACGACGGCTACAAATAGCACCTCTGGGCATTTCTGTTTCCTCACAAATGAAACAAAAACGTAAAAAAAAAAAGAATAAAAAAAAAGAGAAAAACTTGGGCAGCAGCTGTCAGCTTGATTAAAAGAGAGAGAGATAGAGAACGAAAGAGAGAAAGAGTAAGAAAGGGATGGGGGGGGGGGGGTTGGGGGGAGAAAACCCCTAGCCTGGTCTCCCTGGAGAAATGTCTGTTTACAACAGCAGTCACCTGTCACCATGGCGCCCAGATGAGATTCAGCAGCCCATTGTTCCAATCAGCATTCGCTATCACTCTAAATGCTCTCTGGAGACAATCATTATTACATGACATGCTTCTCATAGTAGATGAATGGGCCTCACTTTGCCAACACCCCCCACCGACCACCACCTCACCCCCCCTACCCCCCATTCCGCAGTCTGGGGAGACGGACAGCTCTGGGCGTCGGAGATGAAAGGCCTGCAGCTTTATTGACATTTTAATCAAAAACAGTTAGCCGCGAATCACTCGCTGGTGCGGGGGTTGGAGGGAAGCTCTGTGTCGGGGCACGGTGCTAAATATGCGACGGGTGAAACCCTAGACCTCCTGACACGCAATTTACCTGCTGTCACTCCGCGTGTGGGCATTATTATGGCTACCTGTTGGGATCCCTCCAGCCTGGCCTACTACACATGCATACACAGACACACACACTCTCTCTCTCTCTCTCTCTCTCTCTCTCTATCTCACACACACACACACACACACACACACACACACACACACACACACACACACACACACACACACACAAATACACAAATACACAAATACACACACACACACACACACAGTACATACAGACATACTCAAACACACACACACACACACACACACACACACACGGTCTGTCTCAAAGAAAGCCCTAACGTTTAAGACGTATGATTAAAGTCTGGTTCAAAATCTAAAGTGTGAGGTGTCCTTGTGGTGTTGGGAGCGCCCTAACACCAGCTGCTTTTTATGATCAGAGGAAAGAAGGTTGATCAAGCCTTTATGATGCCTGTGTGCTGTCTCCTGCCCAGAGGGGACTGAGGCTGTGTGTGTTTTAGTCTGTTCTCTGAATTTAAAAGGGATATTTGGCTCATCAATTCATGCACACAGATATCTCACACTGTGGCACATGTTCAGAGAAAGAATCCCAGGATGCGCACAAGTGATTTTTCTTTGTTTGTGGCACAAATTTATACTGAGTGAGTCTTTTAGATTTTGTGGGATGACAAAAGTTTCAGTTTATCGTCAATTTCAAGAATCTGATTACTATCTTTTGTCATAATTTTAACACAGACTAACCCATTTGAGTTATATTCACTGTGTATAAGCAGAGGGACTGTGTAGTGTACACAACAGTGGATAACACCCCACAAAACAGGCCTAAATGATCCGAGTTTGACAGTCTGTGCAGTTATGCAGTTTGACAGGTGTTTCATTAAATTAGTCTCATGGCCTCACCATCCTGGCTTATTTTGACCATCCCAAGGGGCCATTTGTGCTATGGGTCTCAATTCTGAATGAGCTCTCATAGATATGCTGATGTGTATTACTGTAAACCAATACTGTAAATCAGCTTGGATAAATGCAATTCACACATAATAAATTCATACAATGTGAGTAGATAACAATTCCATACATGGAAATGATTGATTTTAAAGTGTATGGTCATTTTATCAACCTGTACTTTTTACGATGATTTAACTAAGATTGCAATTCTGTGTTTTGTCAAAACACACGTTTAGAAATTGCTCATGGGAAATTGAGTTAGTGAAAATGTAGGTGTAATGGTGTATCTGTGAGTCTATGAATATTATAATGGTGGTTAGATAGTTGGCGGTCTTAACCCAGTTAGTGCAGACAAAACAGTCTGAATCAGCTCATTTTAGATATGTGGTTTCAGTGAGGAAGTTATCTCTTCTCTGGGTGGATGCCAGGGCTGATTTGTGTAATTTATGCTCTTATGAAACTATTTTAGCCTGTCAAACCTAAAACTAATCACGGGATGAAATATGTATCACAGCATCTAGACGAGCGCATTTCCATAGATGCACAGCAATCCCCCCCCTCTCTTTCTCTCTGTCTCTTCTGAAGGTTATTTTGACTTCTTTTTGTCAGATCTAATCGCCCCCTCGAGCAGGAAATGCGTCGAGAACATTAGACGCGTAAAACGGTTCGACATTAGCGAGTCCGTTAAATAATTCATGGCGCGCTGCGTGCATTTGTGAATAAGTTTGGGGAGAATGCAGCCAACAAATTTCCATCGTCGGATCTACACAACTAATTGTTAAACACACTCCATTGGGTTTTAAAGATGTTGTCACAGACTTTTCATTAAAGATTAATGCCCAATTCCAATGATTTCATGCAATCCGCTTTTTACATCTCTCCTTTTAATGACACTTTCCAAAAAGCATTAAAACTTGTCATAAATCGCACAATAATAATGATGGCAGGGAAAGAAAGGCTCCATCCCAGACCAGTCATAAATGGATCTCCGCAGAAAGAGCTGCAGGTACGGTAGGAGGCGACAGATGCTTAATTTACTTTTGTTACCGCGGCGACCTAATCCTGCATCAGGACCAGCCGTTGGTGACAACAGATGCACGGGAGGTGCAGGAAGGTGTTCTCCGTCTTGTCTGCGCTTTTAGATGCATGGGGAACGAGCAAGGTCACCGTAATTAACTGCTAAATTACTATTTAAATGATAATAGTCATCACTCACTTTCCAATGCAGAAAACGCCACTGGCTGTCAGCTTAATTTAAAGCTGGAGAGGTAATGGTAGGTCCCTCTCTTGTGCCATGTTGCTGTTTTACGTCCATATTCCACATCCATATGGATATGTCTCCAGTCAGAATTTCAATTAGGGATTGCTTGCTGCATTTGTTTCTCTTGATGTATTGTGCTGCCTTGACCCCTTTTTTGTGCAAACAAGTGAAGTCATTTTCAAAGTCCATTAAAAGGAGACTTGTTTATCATGGTGAGGTCACGAAGAACAATTATATGAAATTTGCATGCACCCCAGCGAATATGGCATGAATCCTCACAAAATTAGCACAACCCCCCTCAAAAAAATGTAGACAAAATGAGCACACAACCCAGCCCTCCAATGCTACTGAGATGACCAGAACTACCCGTATGGTTGCAGATATCCCCACTGCTGCCCCCCCCCCCCCCCCCACCAAAAGTCTCTCTCTCTTTGCGGTGCCTGTGAGCACTTTGATACGATTCAGAGGCCTGGCTGGCTGGCTGGCTGGCTGGCTGCAGTATGGATCCAGACCCTGTGGAGATTTATTCCAGCCAATCTCCAGCCCATCACCATTACTGCCCATCTGCTTCTGCAGCCCCACACAGGCCTCCTAAAGGTTACTCATTAGCATACAGGGCAGAGGGGAGGGGGGGGTGGGGGGTGGCAAACAGCCCCCACCAATAATTATATCCCTTCAATCAATCAGACGTGTGTGCGGATAAACTATATGTTTCATCCCAACAGCGAAATAAAACCTCGGGGCCAACTCTCAACTGGCGCAGCGCTCCCGTTCTCCTCGGGAAAATGAGGTCTCGAAATGTCATAACAACTGTCCCCCCGTCTTTGATTAAAATAGGGTATAATTTCTCTATAAATTATAATGGGATATCTGAACTTGATTTATTGTTATAATCGGGAGGCCATATGGCACAAACTGCCCCCCCAACATTCAAATAAGAGAAGATTACGGGGCTAGGTCATCGTAACCTTTACCACTGCGCAAATGAATCTCTGTGTGGACACAGGCAGAAAAAAAATGATACACAAATCCTCTTGTCTAAACAGTACCACACACTATTGCTCTGTCCATTTTAGAAAAGCTGTACTCATACAAAACAAATGTCTTGTGGTTAGTTCTCAAATGGGATGATTTCATTTTTATCGAATGAACGAATAGGTTACAGGCATAGTAGGCTATACTGAACAGTGATGCTTTTCTCATCTAGTAGAGATAATGGTGATGAGGGCTTTTACACCGCAGCCGACTCCGGAGAAGAGAGGGGCGTCTGTGGGCCAGATCACTGCCAAATCTGGACCAGATCTGTTCAGGAGTGCTGTGTCTGGGACGATGAGTCTATTAATGACACTCCTGTAATGGGATTCATTTGCCCTGCTTTATTATCATTTATGAAAAGAGCCCCTGGATCTCTCCTCGCAATCTTATTATTGGTTTTAATTATGGGCAAAAAAAGATCGGATTATCATAATACGTAATTATTTACAAAGATCTTGGCAGCGCAGCATGAAATCGTTTGACTTTTTTTACGAGACGAGCAGCGCTTTACACAGCGTTCATGGCTCCGAGCTCTACTTTATTTGATTGCGTCCGCACAGCACCGTTTTGTTCCTTCCTCTCTTTTCTGACACAAACTTGACGTGTCACGGTGCTTCGGAGAGAGACGGCGGGAAGAAAGATGACATGATTGAGCTGCCTCTCGCCGAGCAGTGTGAGTGACAGCTTTTTGGCAGGTTGTGGCTCCCCTGTTGGGTCGAGGCTGCTTGAGGGGACTCACCTGTCATCTCAGGTGAAGCCTCCGTTGCGTCCAGGCCCCAGGAGCCAGCCAGGCAGAGAGGGTGAAATGTATAGACACCGACAGAGGGCTGGACTCCCTTTGTCTGTGGGGCTGAACCCTGAAACTGTTCGCAGTCAAGCCTCTCACTGGGGAGCCTCAAGAAGTGCATTTGACTTGAAGTAAGTGAATGGATGATTGGGAAAGCCCCCATAGAATAAACACTTACTTTGCCATATTGACATTAAAGTCATATACGGTACAGTCGCTCTGCACTAAGATCTTCATTTATTTTGAGTCTGGATATTGTACTGAATATATGGGGATTTGTAATTTTTTTAATTAAAAAAAGGAGAACTGTATAAACCTACTACACACTAGCTAGGTTGCTAGGTTACGGGGACGCTGGCGAGACACGCCGCTCCGTCTGGCATCATGTTTTTGTTTGTTTTTATGTAATGTTTGTAATTTTATGTAATGTTCTGTTATTTTTTTGTATTTATTTGTCAAGTTAAATGTTTTCACCTTTTATTTACGTTACTTTCGATAGTTTTTGTGTTATTCTTGGTCCTTTTTTCTGGCTGATAACTAACGGTAACGTTAGTTTCTATTCGACTGGGCTGATGAGCTTGCCTTGACTAGAAGCTAGCCGTCCCTCTTCCATCTGACGCTGCACATCCTCTGTCTGGACTCGTCTGGACGGAAAGATTGCTCAGGGCAATGGGCCTACTCTGCGAGAGATCTGCAGCAGCCACGACCACCGAGCTGCGGCTGACCTGCGAGCTGCCATAACGTTAACATTAACGTATAGCCTCTGACGCTGGGTGCCTGCAGTCTGGATTGAGTGCTGACGTGGGGAGCTCTGATGGCGACGTCGGGAGAAGCAACAAACGTCTTGCTAAAGGAAATTGGACTAATTTTAACATGATTATTATTATTTTATTTATTTATTTTCAATTTTCTGTGTTGTCTGTGTTGTATGTCTTGTATGTCTGTTGTCTTGTGTCACGGGAACGCTGGCGACTAAGCCGCTCCGTCCGGCATCTTTTGTGTTTGTTATTTTTAAAAAAAATTTTTTGTCATCTGGTGTCAACGCTGGCGACTACGCTGCTCCGTCTGGCATTTTTTGTCTTATTGTCTTTTGTTTTTTGTCAATGTATTGTATGTAGAGCGCTTTGGGTTGCACTTTGTGCATGTTAAATGCGCTATACTAAATAAAACTGACTTGACTTGACTTGACTACTACACTGTAACTACAGGTGTTAAAATGTAGAGGTTGGATTTTCAGGAAAAGTTGAACAATTTTCAAATATGGTTTTATGTGGGCCTGATGAGGTCTAACTGATGGCTTTTTAAAGCACTTATTTACCTTCACACAATGAGGAACAAGTTAGTTTAGTTGCTATTGTACTCATCGGTTGGCATGATGTTGCTGTTCCAAGCAGTGCTGCACACTCCGGTAATTATCCACAATGCACTCTGACATCCGTCTGCCTCTCCATGTTGGCGTTTGACGACGGCCTCAGTCGATCTGACGGCCGGGTCCAGCTCCTGTTCTGCTAATCAGAGAAGTGATGGAGACAAGACACTCTCTCTCTCTCTCTCTGTTTTACATGGAGACATGCAGCACATATTTCAACATGATATTCTGATGCCTTTGCAAGGGTCAGAATCATTTTCAAAGCTAAGGTTAGTAGCAGTATGTACTGATGCGAAAAATGTATTTATTTACAATTTGAACAAACACAATGATCAGATCAGATTAATAAATTAATAATCATTGTAATACATTAATTAGAACCCTCACTTTAAATCAGTGGTTCTCAAAGTGTGCGGCGGGCCCCACTAGTGGGGAATAGAGACAAGCATGGAAAGATAGTCTTATCTTACTCTCACTTAACGAGGCTAAATCAACCTACTATTCCTCGCTGATCGAAGAAAACAAAAATAATACAAAATTTCTCTTTACCACAATCTCCTGCCTGACGAAGAGCCATACCAAAGTAACCGAATCTATCCCTATATGCCTAAACAGTAATGACTTCATGAACCTTTTCAATGACAAAATTGAAACAATTAGAGATAATATTACTAACCAATCAGTCTCACCAAATATTTATACTCCATTGTTGTACGGTAGCGAAAACATAATTGAATCACAGATGAGACGAACAAAATTGAATTCATTTACACCTATCGACATATTAGACCTCACTTCCACAATTTCCTCATCAAAATCCACAACTAGTCTACTAGATCCTATTCCTACCCATCTTCTGAAGACTGCTCTCCCTTTCTTGGATAATGCTTTGCTCCAGATTATAAATAACTCACTTCTATCAGGGCATGTACCACAGTCGTAAGTTATCTGTTATTAAGCCATCCCTCAAAAAACCTACTCTTGACCCTAACAACCTGGCCAACTATAGGCCATTAGGCCTATATCTAATCTCCCTTTTTTGTCAAAAATACTAAAAAGAAATAGTGTCCAAACAAATTGGTGCCTTCTTGCATATGAATAAAATCCAAGAATTATATCAGTCTGGTTTCAGAGCTCACCACAGTACTGAATCAGCCTTAGTTAAAGTTTTTAATGACCTCCTCATCGCTGCCGATAATGGACATATATCAATATTGGTCCTCCCCAATATTGGTCCTCCTGGACCTCTTTGACATCATAGACCATGACATACTACTCCACAGGCTTAAACATTTGATAGGCATTAAAGACTCAGCACTCGCCTGGTTTAGATCATATCTTTCTAACCGCAGACAATTTGTACAGGTTCACAATAAACCGTCTACCCAGACTATGGTAAAATATGGGGTGCCTCAAGGCTCAGTACTAGGGCCCCTGTTATTTTCTCTCTATATGCTTCCCTAGGCTCTGAAATTAGGAAATTAAATTGGCATTAAATTTCATTCTTATGCAGACGATACACAACTATACCTTTCCATAAAACCTGACGAATTAACTCTGTTAGCCAAACTTGACACATGTATAAGAGATATAAAGACATGGATGACAAATAATGAACTGCTTTTGAGTTACAATTGACCAAGACCTATCACTAAATAATCACATAAAACAGATTACCAAAACCTCATTTTATCATTTAAGGAACATTTCAAAGATAAGGAAGTCTTTATCCTTACCAGACGCTGAGAAATTAATCCACCTCAAGGATTGTAACCTCAAGGATTGATTATTGCAATGCCCCTTGACAACTCCTTTTCCCCTGGACAATTCCAGCGCTGGACTATTTGAACTTTCTGTCACTA